>NC_071106.1:5415000-5517500 GCF_024256425.1 Clarias gariepinus | reverse complement strand
AGGTGCATGTGGAGAGAGGAGCGTAGTGAAGATATGTGAAAAAGAGAATGAGAGCGAGAATGTGTGCGTGCGTGTGTGTGTGTGTGAGAGAGAGAAAGCGAGAGAGAGAGAGAGAGAGAGAGATAGAATGAGCGAGCTAACAAATGTCTTAAAAAGGTGCCATTTAAGTTTAATTGCTTTTAAAATGTAGCTCTTGAGTGCATTAATGAATCTATAATGTTATCCGGCAACACTAGCAAAAGCACTACACACACACACACACACACACACACACACACTGTATTTTTTTCTTTCTGAATCTCTTTTCCATACAAAATTACACCCAGAAATATGCAACATTCCCGAGGTGTTCAAATCAAACTGGGACTCGGTGAATGAAGAAGTAAAAGCGACTGATGTTTACAGAAGACATCAAGCACAGTACGGTGATGAGACTCTTATCCGCAGTAAAACGTCTGAATGGTGCAGACGTTTAAAAGAAGGCCGTAGGTCTGTGAATGATGATCTCGGACGAGGTGTACACTCCTGATTTCACTCAAAGCCATTTCCACATGTTTGAACCTTTAAAGGAGTTCCTGGGAGGCCGGGGTTTCAGATGTGAAGCAGAAGCAAATTCTTTATATCTTGATCCAAGCACTAGTGAAACCCTGGGATAAGTGCATTCTTGTAGGGGGGAATATATCGAGAAATGAAGGAAGTTTTTACTCTCAGGGCTGTGTTCTGGCATTCTGTGCAATTAAAAGTCTCGGTTTGACTCGAACGCCACTCGTATTATACATGCTCATACCACATAACTATTGATTCTGATTGCACAGGTTTACACTGTAATGATGCAGTGCACATAACCAACAAACTTCATCATAACTGACTTTAAAGAAATGCTCGTGTGGATGAAAGTAAAAAAAATAAATTGTTGGCTAATTCGCTAGGGTTTATGTGGTCTGGAACTCATCAGGACGATCGGTTACAGGAAATAAACCAACTTTAGTATCAATGCCACTTTATCATCCCCTGCCAGGGTTTTAGATTATTTTTCTATCACAGCGTGACACTGAGTGCTTATTACAACACATTAATGCACTATATGTCTAATATAATGATATTTACTATCTAAAGTGATTCTAACAGGTGGCAGATTTAAACTCATCAGTATTACTTACAGGTTAATTCATCATTATTTACTGTATTCATATTAAACTGATGCAGTTTAACAGAGTGCATTTAATCAGACACCTTTCATTATGTTCATAGAGAGCATTCATTTAGTAAAGAGCTTTCTAGGTTTCTCGGTCTATTCTTCGTCTGTCAGTTATCTGGAACAGTCAGTCAGCTGTAAAATTATTGGCACCCATTAACTCTTCGGTCAAGCAACTAACAAAGCCATGCACCAAAGCTACAGTATGGTGGCTCAATGCTTAGCAATATTGTTGGGGGGTTGGGGGTTCAAATCTCGTCTCTCACACTCTCCATGTGTGTTTATCTCACTGTGGTGTGCTTGGTGGGTTTCCTCCTACAGTCCAAAAACATGCAGTTATTGTTAATATTTCCAAATTGCCTATAATGAGTTTGTGTATGCCCAGAATTAAGGATGTGAACTTCTTCTTTTTTGTCTTTCGGCTGTTCACTTTCAGAGGTCGCCACATCGAATCACCTGCCTCCATCTAATTTTATTCTCTGCATCCTCTTCGTTCACACCTACAGTACCGAACTTCATGTCCTCTCTCACTGCATCCATAAATCTCCTCGATGGGTCGTTCATGAAGGATTCGTTCTTTTTGAAGAAGTTCTTTAACAGGACTCAGAAGAAGGAGTCGTCTCAGAGAGTGATTCGTTCATTTTCTACCGGACGCACGGGCGCAAAGCATCGCAAAACCTCCGTAGGTTATGTACAGGAAACAGGATTGAGTAGTTACCTTTGAGTCCTTTGGTCCAAATCATCCGTTCTTTTGTCACGTGACACTCATACACACTATGCAGTGCAGTACACAGGAAACAAAATTGAGCGGTTCTTCTCATGAGTCTTCTAGTCCGAGTCGTTTATTCTTTTGTCACGTGACTCCCATTGCATTGCAGTGACGCTATGCAGTGCAATAGATTTACAAGAATGAACGACTTGGACTAAAAGACTCATGAGAAGAACTGCTCAATTTGGTTTCTTATGTAATGCACTGCATAGCGTGTATGAGAGTTACGTGAAAAAAGAACAAACAATTCAGACCAGAAGATATAAAAGGTGAGCTGCTCATTCTGTTCATCATAATTTGTCCTTAGCTGCATCATAATATTATCATTACTGGAACTATAGCCAAGATTTGTGTACGTAGACGTGTTGGTCTGTTTATTGAAAATGTAACATTTTATTTTATTTCTGATCAAAAAAATTAAATGACACCAAAATAGATTCGTTACTGAGCATTCGTTGATGAACGAGATTCAGAGAACCGAGTCACTAAAATGATCCAAACTTCCCATCACTACTCTAGACCTCCTGCATGACAGTTCCAACCTCAGCATCCTTCTACCGACATATTCACCATCTCTCCTCTGAACATATCCAAACCACCTCAATCTGGCCTCTCTGACTTTATCTCCCAAACGTCTAACATAGGTTGTCCCTCTGAAGGACTCATTCCTGACCCTACCCATCCTTGTCACTCCCAAAGAGAACCTCAACACCTTCATCTCTGCTACCTCCAGTCTTGTACACCTTTCCTTTCATTCTCACTGATAATCTTTTATCACGTGACCCACCTGACACTTTTCTTCACCCGTTCCAACCTGCCTGCACCCGACTTTAAGGAAATTAATTTGACTTAATATTTAATTGTATTTACATAGCACTTCTAAGAATAGACACCGTCACAACGCACAGTACTGTAGCTTTACAGGAACCTGGATGTAGATTTGAATTCCTAATCACCATATCAGATGTGACAGTGGAGACAGAGGAAGAAACATTAAAACCTCAACTTCTAGTGGGATTAGAAATCATTCCAGTGTACAGTCGGAGACGACGAGTAAAGACACGCCGGACTGAGAGTGTTCCCGATTGTAGACTTTATGACTACAGCAGCAGCTCAGAGGAACAAATCTAGAGTATGTACATGATAAAATGGTACTGATGTTGTATAGGAAAGTCATAAAAAAAAATCAAATACCATTTAAAATATCCTATCCTGATACTGCTTTATAATTACCTTCGTTGAAAACCACCAGACACACACACACACACACACACAATACAAAAAGAACCTGCTTCGCTTCAAGGGCAGTAAATCAGTGTGCTGCAGTGCGGAGAAGCCAAGGCTATCAGTACTTTTAAAAGACACACACACTCACACACACACACACATACACACGGATGCAGTAGATCGATGTGACAAAGCTGAATCGTAGGAGTTGGATCAGGAAATCTGTAATCATGTGTGTAATATCGACGGTTCATCTATAAAAAGCAGCAGCGCCGTCATGTCAGAGAGAATTTCCGCGCTTCCACAGGTTATTACTCTCGACTCCTTCGTCCTCAGCGGTTTTTATTCTCTTCGCCCACTAATGACCACCTTGCATGCCTTCCGCTCACCTCTAACTCCAAACCAGACGTATATAAATGCGCTGGTTTTATCGTTTCTATAGTAACGGCTCATTCAAAGAGATGTGTTTGGCATTGATGAGCTGCAGGTTTTTGCTTTTTGTTTTTTTTGGTAACCTATAACATAAAATCTTGAGCCTTACACCTTTATTAAACGCTGATGGAAAATGAGAGCACTTGGATGGAGGCGTTAACCAAGTGGGAGGTTCTGGGTCATTGGGAAGGTCATGTCAGTTATCACTCACTTACTCAAGCATCATCTGTACTGCTTTATTCTGTATACAGGGTCACCGTTGTCGGATGGATGCGGTACACACACTTTCACACGCTCATTCAATTTGGGAACGTCAGTTAGCCTAATTTGTATGTCTTTTGGACTGTGGGAGGAAACCCACCAGACACGGGAAGAACATGCTAACTCCATGCACACAGACCGGAGGCGGGAATCGAACCCAGACCCCGGAGGTGCGAGTCGACAGGGCTAACCACTACGCCACTGTGCCGCCCATGTCAGTTATGCCTATGAGTAGTGTTTAGATACTGTTGACCTTTGTTTTTTTAATTTCAGCAACAGTCACAACCTCAAAGCAATTGCATTTGTATTGATTTTACCAAATTTACTCTATATTCACTTTCTCCTCTTCTTTACTCTCCTCGACATTCATTTCTCTCACACTAGTCCACCCTCCTGCTCTCTCTTTCTCTCTCTCACACACACACACACGTGTAACGAACGGCCCTCTGAGAAGTATAACGCAGGCTGTAATTGTACTGTAGAGCTTCTGGACAGCTCTATTGCAGGATGACTCAAACACTGCGTGGTGTAAATCCTGCATAAATGCGCTGAAAATGACCTGTTTGTACAGTGTTTGGACTCACAGGGTGTAAGTAATACGGCATGACGTTAAATAACAGCCTTGGCTCGCTCCAAATAGCTTGTGTTTATTTGTCAGAAGTGATGCTTAGCTTTGGTTAACGGCCTTAAAAGTGATGCTGTGAGCTACGTCGGGGTTGCCAGGTCTGTGTAATATAATCGGTCAACCGGTCAGTTGAAAACCGTACTTAGAACGTGGCTTGGATCCTCCAGCGATGGGTGCACGCCCAAACTTTTTTTCACTCCTTGTTTGCTGAAACTAATGAGCGCATTTGGCATGGCGGCCTCCCCATTAGCCGGAATGTGAAGGGGCGGAGCCGCCAAACATACCACGGCTGGTGTGAAATGATGGACTTTCTCCCCTCTTTAATAAAAGTAGAAAAGGAGCAAATGAGTGGGAGTCAGGAGAAATGAGTGGAGGGTTGGGCTAAAAATGGCATGCTCTGAGGACCACGTTGTGCGCCTCATGGACTTGCGTTGAGGAGTGTTCATTGCTGTTCAGCAGGAGCCAAGGGTCAGCTGCCAAAGGACTGCGTTAGCTTCCCCAGCACTTTAACTTTTACTTACGGCCAGGCATCATGATTCAGCTGCACCAAATAAACTGACCGCTGCCTCGGCATCACAGCCTCCTCCATTCAACATAATTGGGATTCTAGAGTGTAGACACAATCAAGCATCAAAATAGTGATTATCTTTTGTCGAATCTTGCTCATATTTGCATGTTGCCACAAAAACTTATATTCAAACCTTCAGATTTGTCTTTTGACTGTTCCTAAAAATTTATGCTCTAGCGCTAACAGTTTCTGAAATATCTATTAGTTAGCTGTGCAGCAAGAGCCGTTGCTAAGACACCTGGGCCAAACCATTCCCCCTTCTACACACACTCACACACCCAGCATAGGTCAATGGCCATATCTCAGGAACCTTAAAAGAAGCTATTTTCTCTGTTTTGGCCAGGAAACGCAATGCATACACAAACCTCTACTTCACAACTTCTCCAGGAATTGTCTCTTGTTCCTCTTACAATGTATCAATTTACTGGTTTAGAACAACACAACTTCTTTTTTAGAATTACATTTAATGTTTTGTGAAACAATTTAGTTCCTGTTCTCAATTATTTTATAGCAGCTGTTAACGGTCGTGCCTTCACTAGCTTATTAATGCTAATAAACGAAAAAGCAAAGCTTTTTTAAGCTCAACTAAGTTCTCCCACACCATCCCCTCACCATGCTCCCATCACTGGCTTCTTGTAGCTGCTTCAGATCTAAAACTCTAATGCTTGCCTACAAAGCAAAACCACTTACCTCAAAGCACTTATCACTAAAGCACACTCGGTCTGATCCTTTGCTCAACTTGTCCTACTATGTCTCAGGGTACATGGAAGACCTGCGTCAAGACTAGTTTCTGCAAATGTAATGTGTCCATCCTTCCATGTACTGTAGGAACCTCTGTAGGCCAATGTTGACCATTGTATTTATTCCCATGTTCACACCTGTGGTAAGACCTATGGGCACTTTGGGAACTCCAGGTAGCCTCATCTGCCCTTAAACTACAGTATGGGAGGAAACCGGAGTACCCAGAGGACCCTGGGGGTGCACGGTCCCAGCGGTTTTGTATTCCTACAATATAAATCCACACAAATAGCTCGAATTTGCAGACAAAAATTGCAGACCTGGGAAGTGTTCCTATAGAAGGCTGTACTTATAAAGCTCTCAGGCTGACGTACTTGTCTTAGGCTTCACTCTGTACCGTTGCCTCGTGGACGCTTCTGTCCCAGTTTTAATGCAACGCTCCTTCCTCATAAGCACTTTCGCACTTTCCCACAGCGTTTCTGCCCTGATTTCCAGAACCCAATCAAAGAGAATTCAATTCATTATGCGGAGAACGTACAGTCCACTCAGCTCACACACAAATTATTTATACAGTATATCATGTGTTATAGTTTTAAAGTTGGGAATGTGTATGCGAGAAAGAAGAAACACACACACACACACACACACAAATACACACATTTTATTTTGCCTTTTTTTTTTTGGTTTTTAAGTTTTTTTCACTACCTTGTAGAAAAGCACAGACGGAAGGTTTCATCGGCGCTGTGCCGGAGGGGATTAATAATGAATGTTGTCGTCCCCATGGCGTACATTATTGCTGTTATTGCTGATTGCTGCACCCCAGTGTTTAACAGTGTGTACACATAAACAGCAAACTGGTAAATAATACAAGTGCTTTGGGAGCATTTTTATTCCTAAAAAAAAAAAAAGAAGAAGTTTGTCGTATCAACGCCACCGGCGACCGAGTCTGTGACATGACTGTTAGAAAGAAACTAATGTGGCCCTGACAGAGGAAGTTGCAGTGCACTAGCAGTTCTAGAATTATAGGATATCCCATGAATGCGTTTTCACAAGTTTTTTCACTGAAATTACTTTTTATGAATTTAAAGCCTTAAGAAGAATTCAATTATTTTAAATTTGCAACAATATGGTGATTTCTTAAAATGTTTTCACTGTAATACAGGATGTGGCGAACTGACAAATAATGTAACAATACTGATTTCTAGACATCTACTTATTTCAATTTCCAAGTCGTGTCTGGTTCAGGTATGAAAAAATTCCCTATGCTCCCAGAATCACTCTTTCACACTGGAATAGGGCCGTGCCTCCAGGGAAGAAGAAAACCTCCACAGATGTGATAACCTGGTGATTCAGTACATTCAGGTGGTCAGCTGACTTCATTTTATTGCCCCATAACATTACTGAGTCTCGACCTGAGCAACTGAAGCAACCCCAGATCATAACACTGTCTCCAGAGGCTTGTACAGTGGACACTATGCATGATGGGAGCATCGCTTTCCTTCTTACCCTGACACGCCCATCACTCATCAGGTCACATCAGGTCACCGGAGTACCCAAATATGGAAGGAAACCCACCAAGCACGGCGAGAACATGCAAATGTCCGTAACCATGTTGCAATATCTTAGCAATTTAGCATTTTAGAAATTAAACACATTTTCAGGTCTATGTCTTTTTATGTAAAATCAAAAGTGGCCAAGTTTGATCTGAATGACAATTAAGATCATTGAAAGATTTAAATTTAACAGTGTCAGACTATTGAAAGTTACGGACACTACACCTGTAGGTAAGACACGTTTGTACATTAATATCTTGTTTTGGCTGGGTATGTTCACACATTGGTATGGGCATGTATAGATGCAGTAGAGCTTGTTTACGATCCTCGTGTCCACTGAGTGTGAACAATGTCGTCTTCCAGCTTCCTGAGCTCCCCGGCGACAAGCTTCCTGCTCCAAATCCAAGCCCACGCCTCCTGTTCCTCAGCGTTCACGCATAAACTCTGCTGCTTTATTGACACTGAAGCCATTTAAACAGTAACAATGCACAATTTATATCGGTAAAATATGGAAATAACAAACTAGCATACTGTATTATTTCTAGAACGGTTGAAACTAGAAATATTACAATATATTTGCTTGTGGTTTGGTCATGTTTCATTGTTTACCTTTGTTTCTCGAACTGTACAGCAGAGAGAGATAATAGATAACAGATCTCTGATGATATTAGTGTAAAAGCCCCTACAGGGGGCTCACCTCCTTGCTTTGCATGCTTTTAGGAATCATTACATGAAGATGATTGTTGATGCGTGACCTCCTCTCAGACCTTCATTAGTCTCTGATTCAGTTTTCATCACGTCAGTAATTACTGAACAGATTTTCAGCAGATTAATCTCTCTCTCTCTCTCTCTCTCTCTCTCTCTCGGTATAATGATATACATCATTATACACAACTATTAGTGTAGAATGCTGATGTGCAATTTTGACTGCACCATACTGCATGTCTGTTCAAAATGCCACTACAAATAATATAATTAATCAGCAGTTTAAGAGTCAAGTAGTTGCACTCTACTTTATTATTTCATCATTTAATTCATCATGTGTACACATACAGTATATTATAACATGTACAATATGCATATACATAAGTTCTTGTTAAGGTTTTAGGTATATCAGAAAGACTTTCAATAACAACCACTTTCGACTTAAATTGAATAAATGTTCAAGTCAAACCAGGACTTTTGATTGTGCAGAATAACAGAACACAGTTCTGAGAGTAAACCCTCTTTATTTCTCTATATAATCCCCTGCTACACTACTGCACTTATCCCAGTGTTTCACTAGTGCTTGGACACCATCAAGGTGAAAGATTTCTCAGTACACCAGAGTCATGATCGGACTGCCTACTTCACCTCTGAAGCACCGGCCTCCCAGGAACTCCTTTAATGACACAAACATGTGGAAATGGCTTGGAGCGAGGGCAGGACTGTATGGGGGACGTGGCAATAACTCCCAGCCGAGTACCTGTAACGTGCAAGTGGTGTTGGTGAATGATTGTATGTGCGGTAAAAGGTTACACAGAACATTGTGTCTCTTTCGCGAATTGGCAAAAAGTTATCTGTCGAACCATCATTCACTAGAATTTTCTTTGTTAAGTCATCGAGTCTGGGTTTGGCTTGAACTCCCCTAATGTTTTAATAAGTTTTATTATTATAACAAACTATAGTTTGTAGTTCATCAAGTTATAATTCAAGCACGAATAAATGGAATTATTTAAAATAATAATATAAAAAACAATGATTTCTTTTTAAAGCACTCCCCAAGGTGTTTTTACAGTACTATGAAAAAGTATTTTCTCACTTCCTGAATATTTGTCACACTTAAATAATTCAGATCATCTAACAAATTTGAATATTACGCAGAGATAACATAATTAATACAAAAATGCAGTTTTTATGTAAAAGAGTAATTGCTCCCAAACCTAATAACTGGTTGTGCCACCTTATGCGGCAACAACTGCAATTAAGGGTTTGTGATAACTGTCGATTAGTCTTTCCCATCCCTGCGGAGGAATTTTGACCCACTCTTCTTTGCGTAATTGTTTTAATTCAGCCGCATTGGAGGGTTTTCCAGCATGAACAGTCTGTTTAAGGTCATGCTTGATTGGCAAATACTTTTGCACAACACTATATGTCCTACCCAGTGATGCATTAGATTTTTACTTTATACTTTTATACTTTTTTCTTAGAAACTGCAGCGTGGTAACTCCTCTGTAACCCAAACTTTACATCAGACTGATGAAAAGCGTTGACATTAGAGACTAAAAGTAAAAAAAAAAAAAACGTCTCATTATATTAAAATGTACCAATATTTGCAAAAATCTTTTGTTAAAGAAAATGATACATCCCCTGAGTTCTCAGGATAGAGAATTCAGCAATGCTGTGATAAACCTTTACTCACCTGAGAAAGCAATGCAATTATTTACAAAGCACAACCTTGTCCTCCAAAAGGCAGGCGAACTGAATCAGTGCTGATGTACTGTAGAATGAGATTTCAGCTCAGGTCAACCCTGGCGACTAATGAGTCTAATCTGAGATACTTTCCAAATGTCATCCTTTAAATAAAAAGAAAAAGCAGTGAAATTAATACCACAAGGTGCCTCCTGGGTTAAAAACACAATTTCTCTCTAAAAAAGTTTAACAAAAATAATGGCTATCATGAACCACATTAGTGTTTCTGGGAATATTAATATATCCAACACTTACTTTATGATGAGGGGGTATCGATTCTAGGCTCAAAAACAAAAGCACGAATGAGAATGAGTGTATCTAATATCACACTCTAAATTCTGCTCAATGAGGGCCAATATTAACTGGACTATTCCCTAACTATCAAACTCCTGAATCTTTTCGAGTAGAAACTAATGGATGTGTGAATGGATGGATGGATGGATGGATGGATAGGGGAAGGAGCTGGCCATAAGCCTGCTTGTTCTAGTCTTGTATCTTCTCAGGCATACAGACATCTCCTGTGGTGGAAAGTTTTAGTGGTTCAGTTGGTACCTGGTCGCCAATGAGGTCTTGTGAGGTTTTTATCATGGCTTTTCTTTTGGACACTGAGAAACTCTTAAGATCTGAGGAGACAGATGTACTTTCTTGAGTTTCCTCAGAAGGTCAAAGCACTGGTGCACCTTCCTAACAAGATTCGAAATGGTGCCAGGAACAAATCCTTAGAGATATGGACATCCAGGAGCTTGAAGATAAAGACATGTTCTCCTTGGGGTCCATGTAGATGGTAGAGTGTCTGCTGCTTTTTTATTCGTACTGTAGTCCACAAATGTCCTCTCTGTGTCGAGGGTGAGGTCGTTGGCAAAGATGATGCTGCTAGGCTTTGGCTTGACTCCCATTTTGGTCGACATATGGAGGTGCATATGGAGTTGCTGATGCTCAGGTCATTGAGCTTGGTTAAATGCAGAGCTAATGTAAATAAACAGCAACCTTATGAAGGTGTTGTTGTTATCCAGGTGGGTAAGAGCTAAATGAACCTAGAGGGATCCAAGTTTTATTCAAAAGTGCTCCTGAATTCTCAAAGCTTAGGTTCTTTCTAAAAATTTAAATAAAGCTCAGCTTGGACATAAGTGAGCATGTTGTAAAATGTTATTGTCATTTATTCAAAATTGTTTATCCTTCTTATCCTGTATGGGACGCCTATCGCTGGGAACTCAGGGCACAAGGCAGGGAACATCCTGGATGCTCATTCACCAATCAGCCTGCATCGCATGACTTGTATTGTGGGATTAAACTGGAGGAAACTCCACCAAACCCAGAACCCTGGTGGTGTGATACAGCAGTGCTAATGGCTAAGCCTTGCTAGCATTTTTTTTTCTCTAAATTTAATTCCACTGCTTTGGAAAAATGTCAAATTTATGTTAACCTGGCAGGTATATTAAAAAAAAACACATGCATCAGCTATAAAAATCTAAATTTCTTTAGACAGTCAGCAAAACCTGCATTTTTTGTCATTGCTAAAGGTCACATATATACAGTAATATATATATTTTAAAAATCTCGAGCTCACACAAAATCTCGAACCCAAATAAAATGGAAATGTTGCAGTTTTACAAAGGAGATGATTTTAGTCATATTGCAGCAAAACTAGTGAGCTCTACTGGAAACCAAGTGTCCTAAATTTGGATTCGTCTACACAAAACCTTAGAGAGAGAGAGAGAGAGGTTGTGAGTTGAACAGATTGTGTGTTGCTGATGCGGCAGGATTTCTTGATCCCTCTCCTTTCTCGCTGTTATTACTGTCTAAACTGAGCAAACTCCAGCAAATGAGCTGAACCACACAGGCACTTTGGCGCAGAAGAGCTCAGCAATTCCTGTGTCCCGCTCCAAGTTTGTGTGTGCGGTGTGCATCCCTAGAGAGGGTTCCTTAGCGGTGGTCAAGATCAGAAGCCATGAACCGTCAGTGTTGGACAGAACGCTAATTTCCGCTGCTTATTTCTGGAGTTTTCACTCAGTGTGAAGAATCCTGGACGCTAGTGTAAGACGCTTGATGCTGCGACAGCGAGCATCACACAGAGCGACTGGCATTCTTATTCCAGGTTTAGGTAGGAGTGACGTTCAGGTCAATGTGAGACGCTTTTGATTGTGAAGAATACCAACACAGTTACGAGAGTAAAAACTCCCGATATTTCTCTATATAATCCCCTGCTAAACTGACGCACTTATTCCAGGGGTCACTAGCACTTGGACACCATCAAGGTAGAAAGTTTTCTCAGTACAACTTAAGAGCCATGGTCGGACGGCCTGCTTCATGTCTGAAACGCCGGCCTCCCAGGAACTCCCAAATATGAAGAAATGGCTTGAAGTGAGGTCAGAACTGTACGGCAATGTGGCAATAACTCCCAGCCGAGTTCCTGTAACGTGCAAGTGGTGTTGGTGAATGATTGTGTGTACAGTTCCCACAGAGAGACTTAGTGTTCATAGGGAACGACTGCAGTGAGCTCGGAGACATCCTTTATATGTCAATCACTCTTAAGGCATCATTTACCAGAAATACCCTTTTTCTAATACTTTATCATTTCGATAGTGATCATAGATTCCGGTTTATTTAACATTGATGGATGAAGTCTCCAGTGTCAGTCCTCTGTACAGTAACAACCAGATCTAAACATAAGGAGATAGGGTGGAGTTTAAACTTCTCAGACACATGACAACTTGTTTCTCAGATGTTTTAAAACACAAAATGTTCCTATAAATGGCTAAAGCATACAGTACCATTAATATTATTACCATGTCATTATTCTTAAATACATTTTTTAAAATGGTTTCTTTTGTTTCTATGCTATATGAGAAATAAAACCCACTACGGAAATCAACATTTTGATGGAAACTATGCCTTTTTCAACAATGCAAATAATTTTCCAGTATGTTTTTTTATTCCTTGCGTAATGCCTAGTCAGAACTAATCAAGTCCAAGATTCAGGATAGAGAGAAATAAAGCAGAAAGCTCGACTCCCAGTCCGTCATCATTACTGAACGAGAAGCAAAAATGGTCGTTTCCTTTTTGTGTCCTCCTTTCTTTTGCGTTCCCTCGTAAATCCTCCTTGTTGCCCCCTTTTTCACCGAAGCTATTTTTTCACCGGCTGTTTTTTCTTTTTTTGTGTGTTTGTTTCTTGGATAAAAGAGGAAACATGCTGAATATGCTAGCTTTAGCTGGAAGGGGGTTTCTATTTTCAGTTTTTTACCCCCTCACCATTATGTTATACTGTACGTTTCTGTAAAAGTTTAGCTAAGGGTAAGGTCTTGGCTTGTGACTACTGGGAATGCAGAATATACTTTCAAAAGTTCATATTTTCAACTTCTGCTTTTTGTCATTTCTCACTCTCACCCATATAGAGTAATATAGAGGTTTAAAGGAAGGAATGAAGAAATTATGGATTAAAAGGAATTATTCCATCCATCCATCGATCTAGGAACCTCTGTTGTCCAACTAGGGACCATAGAGGCCAATAGTGACAATTGTATTTATTCCCATTGGTCAACGTTCACAGAATACTGGCAATATGGGACACCAATTAGCCTAATCTGGATGTCTTTGCATTGTGGGAGGAAACCAGAGTACCCGGAGGAAACCCACCAAGCATGGGGAGAACATGCAAACTCCATGCACACAGACCCTGAGGTGGGATTTGAACCTTTCCCCTGGAGGTGCAAGGCGGCAGTGCTAACCCTTAAGCCATCGTACCACCAAGGAATTACACTTGGTGTATGAGCGCTTCTCATGCTGTAAGTTAATGAAAAACGTCCATCCTAAACCAGATGAAACTGATTTATATTGATATTTTTGAGATGTGTTAAGTGATTCTGGTGTTAACTTGTTGCAGTGTTCTTATTCTTTTGCTGTCGCCATGCTAGCAGATTATTATGCTCCATGGTGGATTTCTCCTTCAATGATTAGCGCTACTCCGTCAATCTTATTCTGATTCCCTCCAACACGAGCTGTGTTTAATCTGAACATTTCTAGCACGGTGTAGTGCAGCACATACAATCCAATCTGTAGTGTTTGAGTTTAATTCCAGACTCAGAGTGTTCCCTCTATCTATACTCCAGTCCTGAGGTGATCCGAGGGTCGACTGATGTAACACACACACACACACACACACACATACACGCATAAACTCAGAGCAACAGCGGAAAACAAGATTTTACCTTCTGGGGACAAATTCAACTTGGTTATGTAATCAGTGCATCATAAGGCTTCGGGGTTTTTCTTAGATAAAGACTATTTAATATTGCACCATTGAGATCGATGTACAGTTAGGTATTCCAGCTGTAGTAGAAATAATTGATGAAAGCTATTTTAGCGCTGGCTTTTATACTGTAATGTCACATAGATCTCTGCTAGCGTTTATTATTTATTATGTTCATTTAAGATGGTTCAGGTGACGTCTTAGGCGTATAATGAGACATGGTGAGGTTGTTCCGAGTTCGGAAAAAGCATTAGGAGATATCTATGACACCTAGAGAGAGACAGCTAATGATTAACGCAGAGATCTTTTGGCAGACTTGCACCATGTGCCATATGGGCTGTTATATGGACTGTTTTATTAGCGAAATGGCTCTGGCGTCTTTTTAAGAAAAAAAAACGTCGGTCCAATGAGAGTAATTACAGTGTAATGACAAACGGTTCACCAAATGCCTTTTTGATCAACATCACTGTGAGCTGCCAAAATCTGAGTGCCAAGACCAGAAGCAGTCTGGGGAAAAATGAACAAAGTGCCGAAATCGAAAGCTCTTCCTGCTCCCAAATTATATAATATCATAACTTTCGGATGGTAATGCATACTTGTATCAGACTTTAGGTGACTAAAGAGTATGCCAAGACAAACGCAAGAGCCCTTGACTGAGTCTATAGCAACTACAGTGCCTGAGAAACAGTCTGGGGAATTCTGGGAAAATGACCAGAAAATTAACGGTAATTATCTATAATAAAAGATAATAAAGTAATAAGAGCTTTACACGTATCAATGACTTTAATGACTTAATTTATGGTACGTTTTCCAACAGTACAGTTACTCAAATAACAGCTTTTTACAACAGTGGTGAACTGAAAACCATGATACAGCATGAGAAACCTACTGTAGGTATAACTAGGATGAACTTCAACAGCAGAAAAGCACTTTAACTTCCAATGATCTGATCCTCCAGTGTGTTCAGGTTCAACAAAACTGGGGAATTGACCATTTCAGTTTTTTTAACTTCAACTGTAATTTATGCAGCAAAATCTTGTGAAGACGCAATGTACTTTCTTTAAAAAGAAGGAGAAGAAGAAGAAGGTAAAAAAAAACCCACACATCATTACTAACATTAACCAGGAAAAGCAAAGTAGAAGCTAAAATGTAAAAATATCAGAACTTTCCAATGGAAAAGTGTACATTTATCAGACTTTAGGTGACTAAAGGACATTTCCCGAAAATAAATCAGAAAACCCTTGACTGAGTCTACAATGCCCGAGAAAAACCGGAAAAGGAAAAAAAAAACAGAAAAAAATAGCTTAAGCTTCCAGATTTTAAAATATCATACCGTATTCATTCCTCAATGCTACTGTAAGTAATAAAGGCTTTAAACTTATCACTGACTTTAATGTCATAAAGTAAGTTTTACAACAGTACCGTTACTCAAATAACAACTCTTTACAACCAGAGTGTGCTGAAAACCATGACACAGCTCAATAAACACAATAAACCTTAAGCTGCAGTAAAGAACTTCGGTTCCACTTCAGGATCAGGAATCTGATGTTATTGTGGCGCAGGTTCACTGAGACTGGGGGACGGAGCAATAACTTTTATTTCACTTTAACTGTAATTTGTGTAGCACAAACCTTCGGAAGATACAATGTAAGTCCTTTAAAAATAAGTCAAATGGAGAAACAAACAAATAAACAAACAAACAAAAAATATATCATGACCAGAATTAACCAGTAAAAGCACTTTGAAGTGAATTTATTTATATTTATATGTTTAATTATACCTTTAAGTCATCTACATACCTTTTTTTGTTTGTTTGTTATTTATTTCTTTATAACAACATAATTACTGCAGCTACATACATTATCATTAATATAACGTTGTTTATGTTTTCATTAACATCTTATCATGAATATATCATTACATCTTAATACCTGCTCTGGGAATCTGCAATAAGGCAAAAATAATTATAAAACAATTCTCCCACAATGAAAAAAAAAAAAACCTTTATCTAATGATCCTGACTAGTGATGGAAAGAACAAAAGAAAAGAAAATCATTAAATAAAACTCACGATTAATTCAGACATGGATCAGTGGGACAGAACTGATAAAGCATGAATAATGCAAAAGAGTTCAAGTGAAAAGCAAACGCCTGCCAAAAGTGTAGAGCAGAGAGAGAGAGAGAGAAGAAAGGACGGAAGGAATAAAGAAGATAAAATGGAGAAAAATAGAGGAGAGAAGAGTCATGAGATAGAGGAGAGAGGAAAGAAGACAGAGGAGGAAACAAAAAGGAGAAGAGAGAGAGAGAGAAGATGAAACAGATAGAGAGGAGGGAAAATAAAGTAGATAGTAAATGATAGAAGAGAGAAGAAGAGGGAGAGACTATTGTAGGGAGAGGAGAGAGGATGGAGGGATAGACATTAGGGTTTCACATTTCTGTAACTTCGGAAAATTAAGGGCATCCATTTAGAAAGTGTTTAGTCTGTGCTTGTGATCTTTAGGATGAGACGTGAGGTGGAGACGGAGAGAGAGAGAAGTGATTGGATAAGAAAGAAAAGATGGATGGCAAAGGATATAGAAAAGAAAAGCGAGGAGAAAACAGAAAGGAGAGGAGGGAGAGGAGAAATAAAACGAGAGAGAGGGAACAAGGAGAGGGGGAGAAAATAAAGTAGATAGGAGAGAAATGAGAGGAAGGAAAAGAGATAGAAGACGAAGTGAGAGGAGAGCGGATGGAGGGATGCGCATGGAGTCAGCAGCAGTGATTTACAGGGTCATGAGGAGAGTGATGTTCCAGCGGTCTGATCGTCCAGGAGCAGCGCGTCCTGCAGTGTTTTATTTCTCTTACGCCGCAGCAGTTAGTCAGCGATTACGGAGCTCGATCCCGTCTCATGGGCGTCATGATGTTACAGTATAAGGATGAAAATGTGGTGTTCTTCAGTGAACAGAATTGAGAAACCGCCACCTTCAGTGTTGTCGCGGTGACCCTGCTCTGTCACTCTCTTTCTGATCCTCAGATTTGGTTCAATGTATTTGATCCGGTGTTTTTTAACGCATCCCTCGCTCTCCTGTTCGCTCCGTCTCTTTGGCTTGAAGCCAGTGACATCTGTGTTTCGAGAAATGTTTCAGCAGTGATCTTCATGACTGCAGAACCCACGCACGGTGCCGCCGTGTCTCTGTAATCCAGCAGCCAGAGAGAGAGAGAGAGAGAGAGAGAGCGAACGGACGGTGTGTGTTTTTACTTCACACGCCTCTGCACACCCACTCTCTCACTCTGATGCTGCCAGGTGTGTTTTTCTAACTGGCCTCTGTGTGCCGAGATATGAAATGGAAGGTCTGTGTGTGTGTGTGGGTGTGTGTGTAGTGTGTGAGGGGGTTGAAACCAGGTGAATCCTGCAGTAAGAGGTCATACACACACTTAATCATTGGTTAGAAAGGTGTAAGCGAAGTGAACGTGGAGATCACAAAAAGTACAAAACACGTGTACTAGGGCTAAATCAAAGATCTCATCCATGGACTTTAATTCCTCCAGGTCTTATAACTCAGCTACAGGCTGGGGTAGCTCAGTGTTTAAGGCATTGGACTACGGTTCGGAAGATCCCAGGTTCAAACCCCAGAACCACCAAGTTGCCACTGGTGGGCCCTTGAGCAAGGCCCTTAACCCTCAACTGCTCAGATGTGTAATGAGATAAAAATGTAAATTGCTCTGGATAAGAGCGTCTGCCAAAATGCCCAAATGTAAATAACTCGTAGCTCAGTTTAGCAGAAAAACATGTATAGAAAAATTGCGGCAGTCTGATCAAGATGTCATTTTTAAATTAAATTCTAATGTAAGTTGATTCAGATTTTAATCGTTTTCTTGTAATTCAGAACATAACAACAAACTAGGCTTCCTTACTCACCGTTCAAACACTACAGGCAATTTCAGAACAGGAGTTCTGAATCTAATCTAGTCTTTGGACTGAGGGAGGAAACTGGTGTCCACAGAGGAAACCCACCGAGCACAGGGAGAACATGCACACTGACCCAAAGGGGGGAATCGAACCCAGACTCTTGTGGTGCAAGGCGATAGAGCTAACCGCTACACCACCATGCCACTTAGTCAAACTCATTAAACACTAAACAAATTTGAAAAAAAATTTCTCAAATTTGTGGATTTGGAGACCTCTGTGGTAGAAACGTGTTATCGCGGGCAAATTCTAACATCAGTAGAACGTAGCGCGCAGGCTGATCAGATTGAAAATGGAATACAATTAAGACTATCCGAACCATTGTTTGATTGCAGGATTTTTTTTTTCCTATAATAAAATGATCCACATTAGTAATATATATAGTAATAATTATATTTGTAATTGATCTAATATGAGATTTAGATAAAGAAAAAAACCCTGACTATATTTTGCTTACATCAACAATCGACAGGATTGCGCAGAAACAAACTGGTATTTATTTGAACGTTTTTCAGGCTGAGCTTGAGGTTCTGAATGTATCTGTTCTTTACATTATTCCATGTTTCACTTATGTTCCACCATCGCCATATCATATTTGGAGCAATCCCTTAAAGGTGACCTGTTCACAAAATTCACAGGTTTTTATTTTTAGACATTTAAATGTTTTCCCTCTGAACAAAAAAACATAAGAAAGAATCCCTGCATTTCGTATTGACCAGGCGAATTAAAATTTCTCCCTAATATGATGTCATTATATATACGTTGCTTAGCACTGCTTAGCTCTGGTGAGGGCGGGGCTCATGGATGGAAAGGATGCCTAAATTGAGATGTATTTCAGCAAGACATATACAAATTAACACACACAATTAATACACACTTTGGGAAGTTTATCGACTTGCGGTAAAGAAATAGTACAATACAGGACCTTTACGGTAGGTTTTGGCGTCATCTTTCGCCGTGCTGCCTTTTAGATGAGCATTGCTTCAGTGTGGTGTTGATTTTACACAGACTTTGCTAATGATACCAGATTAGCTGCTGGTTCCCCAGGCATGTGAGCATTACTCCAATCTTTCCTCGTGACTATGGATTTTCCTTCTGATTCAATCCTATAAGCATTTCTATTAAAGATCCAGCAGCTGTCTTGCTATTTTAAGTCAAATCCGGCCCGATCCATACAGGCCCGCTCCACAGGGAGCCGCTCTGAACGCTCTCCGTTCAGGCTTCGAGCGTTCATTCTGGCCTTTCCCCAGCAGAGCATTATTAAAAATGATTTTGTATGATTTTAACTTTTGAGGGATTGCGGACCCAGGGGTCCGTGGATGACGGTTTCTATTTCACACATCCGCTCTGTAGGAAGGAACACAGGCTGCGAGTCATTCATGTGAAGATTGATCTCTGTCTGTTTGGGTTTATTATTCCTGCTGTTGCAAAAAAAAAAAAAAAAACATGTGGCGAATGAATATCTATGTGACCGTAGAGTTGCTGGAGTTTAGAACAATTATTAAATCTAAACATTTCCTCCTAAACATCTCGTATATGTCTTTTTTTTAATTTTATTTGAAACTTAAAATCACTCATATACAGTCTGCTGTAAATAAACATTCTCTGTAATTAACGTCATAATAAGCAGAACTTTTTAGGCATCCAGCACTCGTCACTGTGTTTACGCTGTATACTGTACGCACTGCGCTGTGAGCGCTCGTTCAGCTGTCAAACATTTTCTTTTTTTATTTGCGGATTATTTGCATCAGCGGTGTTGATTCCTACATTTCATCAGTTCCAAGGCCACAGTTTGTTTTTAGCATTTTAGTGCAGAAACACTGACAGCCAAAGAGAGAAAAAAAAAAACTCAGCCGGGTTTTCAATTAGCCTTGCGAAGCGCAGAGGCAGAAAGCTGTCGTGTAGAAAATAAAACAGTTTTGTACGATAAAAGCTGTAGTTTCTAGGAGGAGAGATTTTGCACCGCAACAGATGTTTAACTTTATTTCTAAAGGAGACTGGAAGTCCTGAACAGCTAAATATGCCAGTTCATTTCACATTTTTTGCTATAGTATTAGCTTAAAATAAAGACAAATAAAATAAATAGGACAAAAAAAAAGTGCTGCCGATTTACCTCTCCATGCTGCCATCCTAGCTAAGAAGGCTGACACTTTAACGAACCACGCTACAGTTCTAGCTGCTGTTTATTTAGCGTGCCATCTAAATGGCAGCATGTTATGCTAAATATGCTACCATATTGTATATGTCATAGGGTGTACTTTGGCTTTCCTATCTAACCAGGGCATCGGTTTTAATGCCACTTTATGTACTCAGTGCTGCCATTTTACCTAAGCAAGTTAAACAGCAATGCTGGCATTTTAATAGATCATGCTGCTAGCTACTGTACATGCCGTGTGTGTGTGTGTGTGTGTGCTGTGCAGGTTATTGGTATCTTCTGTAGAGCACAAATATAATTACGATCTGGGAATGTATCATAAATGCAATTTTCTTTTGATTTATTAGAAGTCGATACACTGTATGCAACGTATTCCATTCCCTTATTATTTTATGGCAATTATAAAGAAACTTGAACCAATACAATAGCATCTGCTCGACTAAAGAGCAAAAATCTGGCATGGAGCCTGTCCCAGGAGACTTATGGTACGAGGCGGATGCGTGGTGCCAATCCATCGCAGGGCAAACACAAACTGTATATACACACTATGGGCTATTTGGGAACACTCGGGATAGGCTTATTAATTAGCCTAATCTGTAGATCTTTGTACTGTGGGAGGAAACTAGAGTACCCGGAGGAAACCCAACACGCACTGGGAGAACATGCAAACTCCATGCACACAGACCCTGAGGCAGGACTCAAACCCAGACCCTGGAGGTGCAAGGTGACAGTGCTAACCACTACACCACCACCGCGCAGAATAACAAACCTGAATCTCTGCAGTGTAGTATCAGTCAGTGTGTATTTACTGCGCCAATCATGGCTACTCATTAGTAAGCAGCGAGGGCAGGCATTTCCTTATAAATATCAGAATTCTGTATTTAAAGAGACAATGTATTCATCTTGAATGTGTGCAGTCTGAATGCTGAATACTCGCTCACTGTAGAGCAGTCAGGTGAACCCCAGTTGCCTTGGGAGGATCGCTTCATTTCTTACCTTGTTATTATTTCGGTGATAATGGGTTTAGTTTCTTAAGTCTCTGCAGAGTAAGGCTCAAACTTTTTAAACACTTTTGCTATACAGTAGCTAAGGGGTTAATTTACAAGAGCTAGCCTTTTCCTTTGCTAAAAACTTTTTATACTCATTATTCACGCTGTGTTTTTCTTAACCTAGTCTGTTATAATAAAGCTTTTGGCAGATGTTCCTACTGTACATGTGGCTTTACTTGTATATAAAAACATTTTCATATTGCAAATTTGAAATTGGAATATTTCCAAACTGGTGACGGCATGTTGATGTATTTCTCATCATCACAGCCAATTGATCGGAGCCCAATTATATGCTGCCATGCTAACTAAACTCTATCTCACGTAAACACTCAAAATAACCTCTAGGACTTCTATTTTAGCCAATCCTCTATTTTAATTAGCCAGGACTTGATTTTTAACGCACATTGCTGCCATTGTAGTTGACTATTTAGGTACCAGGTAATCAAGGCTGACATTATTTATTAATCATACAGTATTGCCATTTAAATAGACCATGCTGCCATTTTACCTGAGCTCTATCTAATCTAAGCAACTCCGACTAACTCACCAGGACTTTCATTTTCACTTATCATTGTGGACATTCCTGTGTGTTTACTAGCCACAACACTTCCATTTTAATGCGATTCTAACTGGCCAGTGCTGCCACTTCTGTCACCATGCTGCCATTATATTTCGGCATGCTGACATCTTAATAAACCAAACTTGACATTTTTAATTACTCATGCTGCCATCCTAACTACCATAACTGCCATGTTTTTCCCATGTTTGAAGTTTAATTACCCAGGATTTCATCCAAAGTAATTAAGGCTGGCGATTGAATCGACCATGTTGCCATTTCAGTGACCCATGCTGCCATTTTACCAGAACTCCTTCTAGCCAAGGCAGCTTGAATGAACTTGCCAGGACAACTTTTAAACATTCCATTATAGCCATCATTTTATACTTACTAGCCAGGACATCATTTTAATGCATTGGGCTGCCATTGCAGTTAACCCACCATACTGTCATGCTTATGAACCAACCTTGGCACTTAAATGGTGTCTGCTGCCATCAAAACTAACAAAAACCTGCCATTACCCATGCTTCCACACATGATAACTATACAAGACTGGACATTATATCTAAACTCTTCTTAATTCTATTCCTATCTTTCCATTTCTTTATGCTAACAAACATATTACTTCATTGTGCTATTAACCAATCTAGCTAACAAATGCAAGCGCCATTTTAACTAACCAAGCTGACATATTAACTAGCAATGCTACTGCACCATTCTAACTAGCCTCCACGGAATTTTTAACTAGCAACCAGAACTGTTTCTATGTTTATGCCTGTAGTTCTGTAAGCACTGGACTCCGGGAATCAGTATTAAGCAGCAGTTACGGGAAGAAAGACATGAATCAATCTGAGCATGGTACAGTACATTCTTAATAAAATATTTTGTTCAGAAACCCTAAGAGGAGGAGGTGAATTTATTTCCTCTGTCTGATGGATGAGGAAAAAAAAAAACACCTGCTTTATCAGCAGCTTAGTGAGTTATTTGTCCACCAAGCAAAAAAAAAAAAAAAAAAGATATCCTGGATATATTATCTGCTGTCCAGATGGCCAGGCTGGTGATATATCCACCCCAGTGTCTGTGTCCAAAAGCGCAACCGCCCAGTGCACATAAGTAAAGAATACCCATCTAATTAAACTGCCTCTACACTTTCGCTCTACGGTGTCAGGAGTCTCAGTAGGACAGATGTTCGGCTCGCGTTATCGGCCTTGTTAATTTAAACAAGATGGGCCCCGCGTGAGCCGTGTGTGATGACGAAGAGGGTTTTCTCTCGCCTCATCAGCATGCAGGTGAAATCAGACTGATCCTTGTCATGGTGTCGTCTCATATAACTGTTCATAACGTCGCTTTTAGGCCTTGTTCACACGGGCGTTAAAATCGAGCGTTTTTTTTGCGTTTGTAACGTCCGGTAAGCGCGGATCAAGCGGCGAGTGTTTTCTACACATGGGAGTCAATGAGAGTGTTCACACGGGCTTTGGTGATGTGCGTTTGTCCGGCTGCATGTTTATACGGCATTAAAAAAAATGTTGCATGCAGCTTTTTCTTGGCGTTCGAACCCCACTGAACGCAAGAAAACCGCTTCTAGTTCGTTTTCTGCGCGTTCATTTTACGCTTTGGAGGACCGGATATATCCCATGATCCTACCTGCTATACATAGGGAAAAGGGCAAAATAAAAAAAAATTCATTGTTGAAAAACTTACGCGGAGATTTTCATTTCTTCATAAACCACAAAAAAGACTTCCTTAAATCCGACGTTGTGCAGTCAGAGAGTGAACCCAGTAGCAGCGGACTTTCATATCCAGTTCCCGACACACTGCCCCCACAGGTTAACACACAAACTACAATTTGGGCTGCAGGCTGACGTTAGACAGAGACAAACGAACGCCAGTGTAGAAGTCAATCAAGCGTCACTACAAAATGCAACATAAACGTCTAGGACGTTCAGAGCACGTTCGTTTATCCAAAAACTTAACGTCCGTGTGAACAAGGCCTTACTCAACAGTTAGACTTCACTTATGGTGCAGGTTAAACTTCAGGTAGAGATCTAAGGACTGCAAAAGATTCAGTAAATTCTGTCCAGCAGTCAGTTTAAGACACGCCCACAGTTTGACGCACGTGCAAGCGTACTCTGTCAAAACTTGTGGCTTGTAATCTGGCACAAAACTGCTCATAACTTCACTTCTAATCAACATTTTGATTTCACTTATGATGCAGGTTTAACATCAGGCAGATACCTGAGTAATGCCAAAGTTTCATCACATTTTGTCCAGCCAGTTTTGTGGGATGCTGTGACAAAATCTGGTTTCGGTTCCTCCAATGTACAGTATGAAACGTAAAAATAAGAGAAAACCTTTATACAATTTATATAGCTTCTAGGCTTCTGCCTTCAGTATTCAGCAGTTTATAAAATAGCACTTAATGCAGGACATCATATCATCATTTTTTTTTTCATATCTGACAGTTAATTGTCCAAACAAGTAACAAGATAATAAATCAAATATAATAATAATAATAATAATAATAATAATACAATTAAAATCATAATTCATACACAGGATTTTTTTTATAAAATGATGAATGTTATTTTCTTTAAAAGATTCAGATTATATCTTTTTTAGTTATAAAAAGAATTTTATAGATTATATCAGGTTCAATCAAGGAGCATGAGTGACTGAATAAAACAGCAGTGTAAGATAGATAATTACACACACAGACACTTTTTGAATGAAAAAAAAAAAAAAAAACCCAGACATTAACATTGTAACCCAGTTAAAACAGGGATCAGGTGGATTTCTTGTTTTGTTTTCTTACACACCTGGAGTCGAGCTCATGGGAAACCTTCTTGACATGAAACCCCATCCACATTAGTCACCCGGGCTCCACTACACACACACACACACACACACTGAATTAATAAAAATTACTACATAAATAGATTTGTTGCCGTTAATATCTTTATTACGGGACATAATAAATGTGCAAAGCGATAAGGTTTATTCTTTTATTTGGAGCACGCCTGTCTCGAGTGTGCTGTGCAGTAAATCAGAACTGATCTAACAAACAGCAGAACGAAATGTCAGACTTGGAGCACGCCCTCTTTTCCAATGGCAGATTTCTTTTGGAAGGATAAATGCATTTAAAATTCCCATCGTTTTTTGAAAGAAATAAAGCAGTGACTCTGCAGCAGTGTAGATGTTAGATGATCACATCCTGTAGGTGAGGGGGTAGAAAAGTGAACTGTCTCATTATGGCCTCATATTCACAAGATCTTCAGATTTTCTCCAAAAAAGAAGATTTTTAAAGATCATGAGATCTTTTCTGCTGCAGCTCCAAGTTTCTGGAACATCTAACCTCATAGGTTTATCATAATGTGCAGTAGACATTTTTTTTAATGAAGATTTGCCATTTCAATCCAAAGGTGAAGGTATTTAAAATTCTTCAGTGTCTTCTGTATTATTATTATTATTATTATTATTATTATTTTTATTATTATTGTTACAATAGTACATCAACATACAGTTTTTAAGGTGAAAGTTCGTATTGTAAAACACATTTTACCGAAGGAAATAATGTAAATACAGATAATTCATTCCAGCCACCTAAAAATATTACCAATTTTTAACACTATAATCATATCTTTGCATATTTAAGCACTCAAACATTTAGAAAAGACGTGTAAATGACATAAAATAAAAAAACCTCACTTAACCTTAATTTATGATTCCTCTCGGCACCGGCTGCTTTAAAAATCCAACTGAAAGCAGCTCCGTTCTCTTCTTGCTACCGTCATTGTTAATATTCTTGGGACTCATGTTGCTATGTCTTACGAAATCTTACACGAAATGCAAAAAAAAAAAAAAAAGGTAACTATTTTCGCTCGGTTTTGACTGGCTCCCGGACGTATCCGCGACTTAGCCAGCATTTGGTTTAGTTGCTCTTACGTTGAAAATTTTAATTCACGAAAATTCATGAGGTGGGGTGTTTGTATACTGAGGTACCACTGTATTATTATTATTATTATTATTATTATTATTGTTGTTGTTTAATTTTCAATACTGACAAAATAATTGTTTTTTTCTTTGAAGTTATTTTGTTTTATTTCATTTTTTGGCTAACACTGTAACCAAAAACCCATCAAGTCTCTTGTACTTCCATCATAGATTGTTTTCCTCGCCTCGGGGTCTGTGTGCTCCCCCCCCCGCCCCCAACCCCCCCCCCCCCCCCCCCCATGCTTAGTGGATTTCCTAAACTGGTTTTCTCAAACAGTCCAATAACATACAGGTTAGGCTAACTGGCTTTTACAAATTGCCCGCATTATGTCTGACAGTGAGTGTTGCCCTCCAATGGTCTGGCACCCATTGTAGGGTGTACCCGAGTCGCCAGGGATTGGCTCCAGGTCTCTCATGACTCTGTACAGTATAAGCTCTACAGACAATAAGTGATTTAGTTGCGATAATGCGGAGCACTTTGGCCAACTTTTTGGTTGTCTGGTAAACATCTGCATGTCTCCAGAACTGTGCTGGAGATGTTTACGCTGTTCAGAACATTCTCTCTGAGGTGGTGGTGGAGAGCACTTTCAAATCACTTCCAAATCTCTATTAAGTATTAAATTGGTTCGAGAGTGTAAAAGCGGCTGAGCCCGTATAGTATTGAATTGTTGAGTTGAATTGAATAGTGTTAAATTATTGAACGGAGCCTGGGGATGAGAGCAGAGTCATGCTGGGAAAGATCACGCTCACAGTGCTAGAAATGTTTCATCACAGTATAAAGGTGAGCTGGCAAAAGAAATCCATAGTGATTTGCAGTGGTTTCACAGAGTGAAAAGTAAATGCCCCCCTTACAATGGAATAACAGAGCATTTGGTTCTTTAATTTGTCATCTGTCTGTAGCTGTTCTGTACAGCGATGCATGTGGCTATAAAATCAGGGTGGACCTTTGCAAAAAATCATCATATACAGTAAGTTAATAGTGGAGGATCCGAGGGTGATCCTTGATCAGAAATTAGGGGAAACACAAGTAAAAAAAGAGGGATGGGAGAGTTCGAGTCCCAGCACTGCCAAGCTGCCGATGTTGGACTCTTGAGCAAGACCCTTAACCCTATCTGCTCCAGGGGGCGCTGTAACCTGGTTAAGCCTGTGCTCTGCCTCCTGATTTTACTGTACCTGGAGGATGTAATTGATTAAACAATTTACATACATGTGACAAATAATAGCATGATAAAATGTTCACACCATCATCTAACAAGCAACCTGGAGATGTAAAGGCGTGGTCTGTGACAGGAGCTCCTCAATCACAAACATCTCCTGCTGCTTTTAAATAAAAGTGAAATTGCTTGATTGGCTGAAAGGCTGTGAGAGAGCAGTTGGAGATATGACGCTGGCTGGAGAACAAACAGCTGCCATTCTGGCAGACAGAGTGCTGGAGCAAAGTGATATCTCTGTAAGAGATCGTAACGTGAAGCGCATTTATAATATAACCCCTATCTCTGTCAGTGAGGGAGCGAATCTCCAGGTTGTACTGCGGCAGGGGGTTTCAGTCAGACCGTATGTGTTTACAGTTAATCCAGTGATGGTGGTGTGACAGGAAGTACTACAGCAGTACCTCGGCATACAAATTTAAACCGTTCCAAAGGCGAGTTCTTAAGGGGAAATTTTGTATTGCGAAACATATTATCTCATAGGAAATAATGTAAATGCAGATAATCTGTTCCACCCACCCAAAAGTATTACCAATATTACCAATTGTCAAGGCTATAATCATATTTTTGCAAATAAAAACATTTAGAAAAGACATGTAAATGAAATAAAATATGAAATAAATAGATATTTAACCTCACTTAACCTTAATTTGGCAGCATGGTGGTGTAGTGATCAGCGCTGTCACCTTGCACCTCCAGTAATACACGGATTCCAGGAAATCTGGGTTCGATTCCCACCTCTGGTCTGTGTGTGTAGAGTTTGTACAGTATGTTCTCCCTGTAATTTGTAAGTTTCCTCCCGGTACTCCAGTTTTCTCCCACAGACATGCAGATGAGGCTAATTGGCGTTCCTAATTTGGCAGCAGTGTCTGAAAGCACATGTGAATGTTGACCAGAGGTCCTACCACAATTGTAAAAATGAGAATAAATACAATGCTCACCACCGGACTCCACGGTACCTAGCTGGACTGCAGAGGCTCCTATATGGATGGATGGAGAACCATCTATCAATCTAGGAAAACAAAGTTTTTAGAAAGCTAATTTTAAACGGCTTCCAGGTGTATGCACAACTTACCTGGTGTTCGGTTTGGCTCAGTTCACTTGCACATATACGGAAAACGTTTCACATGTCAAATTTCTTCCAAACACAGCATAAACCACCAAATGTCCAAACACGGGAATGTTTATGCTCAGCAGTTTCTCTGTGACAGGACAAGCTGAGATTTTGTCTTCTTAACTTTAAGAGAGAAAAAGATTAATGCTGGTGAGGGAGCAATTGTTTATAGCTGCTATAACATAAGTGAGATCAGGACATCCCACATGTTTCACAGACATCCCACAACATCTAGTGCTGGAGGGAGTAACGTGTAGTGTCCCACCCTACAGTAAAATAGTACTCTGGAAGTGTTGGAATGACATTATGGAGGCATAAGAGGAGTAGGACACCTGCAAATATGCTGATGGGAGGAAGGAAGGAAGGAAGGAAGGAAGGAAGGAAGGAAATGGAAAAGCAGGATGGAAAAAGAACACTAGAAAGCAAGAAAAAAAGGAAAAAGGGAAAAAAGTGACAAAGAAAAAAACTTTTTTTTAAAAAGGAAAGATGATGAAAGAAACACAAAAACCAGATGGAAAGAAATAAAGAAAGAAATCAAGAAAGTGATAAAAAAGTTTTGACATGGGAAGGTAGGAGGGAGAGTAAAAGGAACCAAGAAAGGAAAGAGGTAGGGAGGGAATGAAAGAAAAAACACAATCAAAAAATAATCAAAAGAAAGAAAAAAGAAAGACAAAGCAAGAATAAGGAAAGAACGAAAGAAAGAAAGAAAGAAAGAAAGAAATTATCAGGAAACAAGGTGATAAAAGGAAAAAGAATGAAGAAATTGGGAAGCCTGGGCAAAGAAAGCAACAAAAAAAAACATATAAAAGAAAGTCAAAAATTAAGAAGTTAATAAAATTGGAAGCAGGAGAAAAGTAAGTAACAAAAGAGATAAAGGGAAGAAAGATGATCTCTCCCCTCCGGTGATAAATGTTGAGCCTGTGGGAGGCGTAACAGAGTGAGAGTGAGTGTGATAACGCTCTGAGTGAGGCATCAGAAGGTTGTGAGCTCAAATCCCAGCAGAGATCTGTTACCGAGTTCCGGAGTGAGCTCTGTGACTCTCACCTGCTCAAAGGATCAGAGCCCACGAGTGTGTTCTGTCTCGGTTTACATAAAAGTGTCATGTGCAAAGTGTAGAGTAAATCTCTCCGGGAGCAGGGCTTCAGGGTTCAGGGGAAACTTTCACACACTCCTACAGACGCCGAGTGAAGAACACATGAGACGTGTCTCTGCCAGAGACGATTGCATTACTGTGTGTAATTCTCTCTGGAGTCATTAACCAGCTGTCTTACACACACACACACACACACACACA
Organism: Clarias gariepinus; assembly: GCF_024256425.1. Classification (NCBI taxonomy): domain Eukaryota; kingdom Metazoa; phylum Chordata; class Actinopteri; order Siluriformes; family Clariidae; genus Clarias; species Clarias gariepinus. The sequence continues at coordinate 5,488,124 of NC_071106.1, read as the reverse complement.
CACACACACTAGGCAATACACAGTGCATTTTAATGCTCTAGAATAGCACTGTAACTGTAAACTGTAGTCATTATCGAGTGCAGAAGTTTGTGTCCCCTAGTGTTAGAATGGGAGAAAAATTTAATTTTAGAATGAATGTAATGGGAGAAAAAAAGGGAAAGAAGTTTAAAAACAGCAGGAAATTAAATGAAACAAGAAATAAAAAAAACAAAGGCAGCAAGATAAAAGAAGAAACGGGAGAGAGAGAGAGAGAGAGAGAAAGAAAGAAAGAAAGAAAGAAAGAAAGAAAGACAATTAAGTGATAAAAGGGGAAAATGTCAGAAGGAAGTAGGGAAGGAAAAAAACAGCAGGAAAGAGAATAATAAAAAAAAGAAAGGGAAAACGAGTAGAAAGAAAGTAATGAAAGAAAAAGAAAAAACAAGAAAGAAAGAAAGAAAGAAATGGAAAAGCAGGATAAAAGAAGTCAGCAAAATAAGAAGGAAAGAAAGAAAACAAGAAAAAAATAAGAAAGTGACAAAAAGAGAATAAGAAAAAAAGGAAAAAATGTAGGAAAGAAATAAAGAAAGAAAGAAATAAAGAAAGAAAGAAAGAAAGAAAGAAAGCCAATAATTAAGTGATAAAAGGGGAAAATGTCAGAAGGTGATCGAAAAGAAATGACGAAAGTGACCAAAAGAAAGAAAAAGGAAAAGAAAAGCAAGAAGAATGTAACAAAAGAAAGAAAGAATGAGAACAAAGGGGGGTGTTAGAAGAAAAGAAAGAGAGAAATCACACCAGCAGGAAATAAGTTAACATAGCAGAAAAAAAATTAAATGACAGTGGGGAGAAAATGAAAAGATAGTAAACGACAAAAATGGATTAAACTTGAAAATACACACACACACACACACACTGCGCTACTTCATTTTACAGCACCGTCTCATTGTCCCTTGCTCGTCCTTATCTCCTTCTGATTTTATCCTTTTTTGTTCTTGATCCCTGCGCTGCTCTATCGCTCTCTCACACAGGAATGGATTTTTTACCCTCACATATCCTGTAAAATAGACTCAAACACACACACACACACACACACACACACACACACACACACACACACACATTGTAAAAGTCATTCCACGTCCTCACATCAGCTCATTGTTGATTGTTTTCCAGTAACAGTTAGACACAGAGTGGTTTATTCTTCTCTTCTTCATTAAAAGAAAAAAACAGTCAAGCTAAAATGCAGTGCAGTGACGAGATGTAAGAAAGCTGCAGATGTGTAATATACACTACATTCTCTCTGAGACAGAAAAGGAACTGATTGATGCTGGTCATGCTCGAAATAATGCACCTTTATTGCGTCTCTCTCTCTCTCTCTCTCTCTCCTTCTTTTTCTTCCCCGTCAGCACTTTCTAATAAACTGCTTACTATAGAATCTGCTCCAGTTTACCCACTAATGCGTACTCAAAATGTGTTCAGTGTAAAAAGTGTGATGCACAGCTAGGAGATGAAGATACGGCAGTAAAGTGAAATGAGAAGCAACTGGAATAATGAACAAGAATATACCGAAAGCTGAAAAAACAAAGAGTGTGTATGAGGACACGGTCATGACGATTTAGCTGACATTGTTGCACATTCCATACATTAAAAAAAAGAAGAAAAAAAAGGAAATGTTAAATTGCAAATATGAGGGGTGTTTAATGTGCAGAATAAAAGATATAAGAGTTAAAAACTCCCTTTATTTCTCTATATAATCTCCTAATACACTAATGCACTTCTCCCAGGGTTTCACTAGTGCTTGGACACCAGCAAGGTAGAAAGTTTTTAGGACGAAACGCTGGCCTCCCAGGAACTCCTTCATGGCCCAAACATGTGGAAATGGCTGGGTGTGTTGGTAAATGATTGTGTAAACAGTTCCTGCAGACAGATGTGTCTCTTCCTCCAGTTGACGAGTTATCCATCGTTTTTCAAGGATCAGGTGTTCTGAAGGATCAGTCATGTACTGAATGTTCACAGGAATGACAGCAGTGGGCTCCGGGTTGGTCAATCACAGATGTACAGTCTTTTTAAAAAAAAGATGTTTTACTATGACAAGATGATGCACAATGAGGTTAATCTGTTGGTTAGCTAACATTAACTAACTGGTATTCATTTTTATTATTATTATTATTATTATTATTGTATAAGGTATAGAATTGCTAGGGGGTTTTATTATTATTATTATTATTATTATTATTATTATTAATATTGCAAAGAGCTTGAGTGTACTAGCACTGTTACATGGTACAATAATCTACTTTTGACCAATCAGGTGGAGCGGTTTTGTTCTGCATGTTCTTACTGTCTCTATGCTCCTATATTATAATGGGTAGGTTCTTCTATTGGATTTCCTTTTCACATGACTAAGACTGTCATGATGCAATGTGATGATTATAAGTGCAAACACATCCGTCCAAATCTTTCGGGGGAAAAAATGTAACCATACAGTAGATATTAAATATTAAATCTCTTGCTGTTACTCACATAGAAATCAAAGTCCTGCTTCAGTACATGAACCTGATGCTGATCTCTCTCTCTCTCTCTCTCTCTCTCTCTCTGTAGGAATCTTGGGAAGTCTGGATTACGAGTGTCATGTCTTGGTCTTGGTGAGTATCTGACCTTGTAGAAGAACTGAGGATGCTTGTGTAACTGCAGAGGTACAGATGAAGTAAATTTGAAGTAGAATAGCAGAGTGGTCCTTAACAACGTCCTCCAGCTTCCTGTAGACACTGAAAATCCTTTTCACTGGGTTCAAGGTTTCTGTTATTTATTTAGTGAGTGTGTGTGTGTGTGTGTGTGTGTGTGTGTGTGTGTGTGTGTGTGTGTGTGTGTGTAAGCTGCTAAACATTTGGGTCAACACCAAAGTGTTCCAGCAATGACTGTTAGGGGTGAAGCCAGAAATCACTGTAACCAATCATCTGTTTATCATAACGATTTAATATTGGATGGATGGATGGATGGATGGATGAAGAGGCAGACAGGCTATTCTCTCTGGGGTCATTAACCAGCTGTCTTACACACACACTCACACACACACACACACACACACACACTAGGCAATACACAGTGCATTTTAATGCTCTAGAATAGCACTGTAACTGTAAACTGTAGTCATTATCGAGTGCAGAAGTTTGTGTCCCCTAGTGTTAGAATGGGAGAAAAATTTAATTTTAGAATGAATGTAATGGGAGAAAAAAAAGGAAAGAAGGAAAAAAAACAGCAGGAAATAAAATGATCCAGAAAAAAAATCACAAAAGAGAAGAAAAGCAGCAAGATGAAAGAAAGAAATGAAAGAAAGAAAGAAAGAAAGAAAGAAAGAAAGAAAGAAAGAAAGAAAGAAAGAGAAAAAAAGGACACTTAAGGACAATTAAGTGATAAAGGGGGGAAATGTCAGAAGGAAGTAGGGAAGAAAAAAACTGCAGGAAAGAGAATAATAAAAAGAAAGAAAAAAGAAAGGGAAAACGACTAGAAAGAAAGTAATGAAATAAAAAGAAAGAAAGAAAGAAAGAAAGAAAGAAAGAAAGAAAAAAGAAAGAAATGGAAAAGCAGGATAAAAGAAATTAGCAAAATCAGATCTAAAGAAAGAAAGCAAGAAAGAAAGGGACAAAAAGAGAAAAAAACTGGAAGACAAAAAATACAAATGGAAATATAAAACAAAACAATAGACAGACAGACAGGCAGGCATATAGACAGATAGGTAGAAAGACATAGATAGATAGATAGATAGATAGATAGATAGATAGATAGATAGATAGATAGATAGATAGATAGATAGATAGATAGATAGATAGATAGATAGATAGATAGATAGATAGATAGATAGATAGATAGATAAATAGATAGATAGATAGATAGATAGATAGATAGATAGATAGATAGATAGATAGATAGATAGATAGAAAGTTTTATAGAGAAAGTTTTATAGAGTAGTTCTTAATAATCATTGAGCATCCTTAATACTAAGAAATTATTTGAGTTGATGCTCATGATGACGATCAGACAAAGTAAAACCAAAAGTATTACACTGAATGTGCTCTATAGAGTTTTATTCCACCTGATCCTTACTCCACAGTAATTAGGTTTAAGCACAAAACAGTCCAAATGACTGTAGCTGATAATCACTTTGATTTACCTGTGATGTAGTGTATGGTTTTTGTTTGTTTGTTTATTTTTAAATCCACCCTGTATCCACTTTAGAGCCGTAAAATTTACTCGATTATGCAATTCAAAAAAAGGGTGGGGCCAGTTTCGGAGGCAGAATCAATTCACACTTTTAGAATAATTTATTCCTTGATAACGTACTAGAGCGTTTGCAGAAGATACAAACAGCTGCATATGCGAATGACCACATTTAGAAAGCGTAATTTGTCTCTTCTTTTAAGTTTATCATATCTGTAGCAATAGCACCACCTACTGGACTGGAGTGTGGAGTATGGCTTTGTACGAGAAATAATGATTAAACAATCAACAATACGAGTTATATAATTGATAGCTTAGTACTTTAAAACCTGTAAGACATATAACAGTATGAGGCCAATCAGACACTGAACTGAATCGGAAACGGTAACGCCCAAGAATCAAATCGAATCTATCGTCTCTGTCTGATTCGCAGCTGTAGTGCTGATGCACAGCAGGGTACAGATTTGTGCTGCCTTGTTTTCCTGAAAGTGTGTTTTGCTGATTTGATTTATCTTGGCTGTAAGCCTCCCAGCAGAATTTGTCGCTCAAAACCCTGTTGCTCAGACCCTGACCTGTGTGAATTCGGCTGTTCAATCTGTTTCTGAGAGCCTGCTGGGATTTCAGCAGATCAGACTGCATTTATTATTTCTTTGTCCAAAGGTTCGGAGATTGGGAAAACACACACATATGTAAACAGAGAGAGAGAGAGAGAGGGAGAGAGAAAGAGAGAGAGAGAGAGAGAGAGATGGTCTCTGAGACACTATTAATGAGAAAGGTAAAGCTGAGCGAGCGTGAGGCAGCTGCACAATTTACCGTGCGATCAAACACCAAATTCTGCATTGCCATGTGTGAGAGTAAAACCGCTCAGAGTGTTTGTTTATGTAGGATGTTATCCGCGGTAACCCTGAATACACATTTGTGTGTAAAAAAAATTATGTCTTTTGAGTACATAGCGGATCATAGCGGATCAATAGTCTCAGTATTGTATATAAATACAACCTTCGACAAACAACAACATAACCTTTTTATCGCCTGCCATTATTTATTTAACCAAAAAGAAAAACTGCCTCCATAGGATTTAAGGGGATAAGTTTGGGCCAAGTGCTGCTAATCAGCCATTGATTAACTGATCAGCAGCAGGTGTTCAGAACGCATAAGTTTTGTCAGTTTGTTGCTCTTAAGCATTCAGGTGTGTGTTAACTCAATGCCAAGAGGGAAGGATATAGAGTAAGCTATGGTCTTAGAAAAGCAATTGCTGCTGCACATCACAAGTACAAGTACAGTTAGAAAATGGGACCTGTGTCTGATCAAATGATCTGATGTTGTGACCCCAAGAACAAAAGATAATCAAAAATCCTATATGGAAAGAAGATTGACCCGTGTCCACAAACGTTTTAGCCATATTGTGGTATAAATAAATGTCAGACTCTCATAAATGGTGGCTCAGTGGTAGGTTTCTCGCCTGCTAGGTGGAAGGCCCGGGTTCGATTCCCACCCAAACCCCAGTCACTGGAGACAGTGCCAGTCCCAAACTCTGATCAAATAGGAAGGTTGTGTCAGAAAGGGCATCCAGCGTAAAACCTGTGCCAAGTTGTGTGTCGGATCAGATGGTCAACTATAGCGACCCCTCTACGTGAACAGCCGAAAGACGCCCTATTATCAAATGAAAGTTTTATTTCTACTGTACAAAGTTGTGAGAACCACTCTTCACTCCTGACAGTGTTTCTAGGAGTGTGATTGGACATGTTGTGATGCTTCAGTGTGATGTGGGAGATTATCAGACCAAACCTTTTGTAGTAATCTAGCTAACCAGCTTAAAACATTCGGTGTTTAATAACAACAGCTCTGTCCTTTAGCTCATTTATAACTTTATATAAAGCTCACTTCCTGTGTGGATTCAAATCACTTTGTCACTAGAGATCACTTGAGCTCAGATTCTAGACCTGAGTTTGATTGCTGCGTCCTCACCTGCCTAATGAACCGCACTGAGAGACACTCCATCACTCCATCGTCTATACCGCTTTATCCTGTATACAGGGTCACGGGGGGCCTGGAGCCTATCCGGCCCAGGAGACTTAGGGCACAGGATGGGGTACACCACACCCTGGACCAGGTGCCAATCCATCACAGGGCACACACACAACGCCAATCAGACTGATCAGAATGTCTTTAAGCTGTGGGAGGAAACCGGAGGACCCGGAGAAAACCCACCAAGCACAGAGAGAACATGCAAATGTCCATGTGCACGGACCCCAGACAAGAATCGAACCCAGACCCTGAAGGCCCACTGAGAGGCTGTACACACCAAACTGAGTATATAGTGCATATGTGAAAGCAGTCTAAGCAAGTCTAAGCAGTCTACAAGACGGATGGACAGAGTCAGTGATGGGGTTTCAACCAAATTGACACTTCAGCTAACGCTACCAGCGCACTGCTCATCTCTGTTTTATGTCCAGTCGATTCAGATGACAAACGGTGGAAGAAGAAAAACATAAGCATGGAGTTCAGCCAGTCTGTCCTCCGCTGCCTTTCTCACTTTATCTTCTCTATTTATCTGCCCATATTGTTCACCATGTCTCGTACTCTCATCATTACTCTCTCTTCTTCGATCAATTAATCATTCTCTTTCTCTCTCCTGTTGTAAGAAATAGTTGTAAGTTTAATCTTAAAAAAGAAAAAACACCCAATTTTAAATAAAAAACACATTTTTTTTTTTTTTTTTTTTTTTTTTTTACAATTTGACTAAATTTTGACAGCATTACTATAGGTCCATAATTTTGCAACTGGTTAAAATTTTCAAGCTTGGCTAGTAGTCAAAAAATTTTGCTCCCCAATTATACAAATTAAAACACTAATTACTGTATAATAATAATAATAATAATAATAATAATAATAATAATAATTATTATTATTATTATTATTATTATAATAATAAAAATGAAAGACTTTGTCATGCTGGTCTCTATAGGAAACTATTTAACTACAGGAGGATGTATTGAAGCGGTCTTACTGTAACCCCATCTGAAGTGTTTTAGTCCATGTGTAAGATGTAATTGTGGAAAACATTAACAAAGCAATAAATGCTGTGATTTTCAGCTACACTTCCGTCTACACTACTGTCAGAGCTGCTATTATAGAAAATTAATATAACATCTGACCAATAAGATCTGAGAAATAAACAGGACTCTGGTATACATAATTTAATAAAAGCAAAAATGATGACAGCTTGATATATGATTTGCTTTCATTTAAGATTTGCTGAGAGAACAGCCTGTGTGTAGCTGAAATTAAATCAATCTCAATGATTTTGAGTCTTTTTACCCTTTATTGTTCTGCTCAACCTTTTGGTAGCAGAGGTTTTGGCAAACGTTCGCTGTTTTGGATATAAGTCAGGTGTGTGTTAACAGCAATGCCAATAGGTAAAGACATAAGCATTAGTCTTAGAAAAGTAATTGCTACTGCACATCTCAGGCACGGTTAGAAAATGGGAGGGTCATGACAAGAAAAGGTATCCGACGTAAAACTTAGGCCTGATCAAATAATCTAATGTTGTGGATAGAACTAGAATAAAAAAATTATATACAAAAGATTTTCAGGTGTCCACAAACATTTGGCCACATTGCGTATAAATGAAACCATGATGATTTTTTAGTCGAACTTAGTCGAACCACACTATATGTCGAACTTAACATGATTGAGCCATCTCTACCGATCGGTTGATGTACTGTACGCTACAAATAAAAACTGCTGCCGTGTCTTTTCTCACTGTATGTTACTGTAGATAACATACAATGAGAAATAAAGTGGATCAAATGGCCAAAAATATTGGGACTGTTGCACCACTAGTTAAAAGTCAAAGTGGCTTTTAATGTCATTTTAACCACACTTCCGTCTCTGTATACTGACTCGTCATTCTTGTTGATGAGGCCCATCATGGTTGTGTCGTTGAGTCAGCACGCTTCAGTTCAGTGGTGCTGGACAAACTCTTTTCGATCCAGACTGACTGAGGTCTCCCATTCAGAAAGTCCAGGATCCAGAGGGATGAACTACACTAAAATACCAAAAAAACAGTTGGTATTTTTGAATATATTGACACTTTTCCCATGAAGTGACATCTAAACCGTTTGGAAGAGCCCTGTACTAGTTGCTGTTATCTTATTGTCCCAGGGAAATGAAAATCAAAGCTTAAAGGGTTAAGATGATGATTTGTGTTTACATTATTTTGGGAAAAGAACCTTCGCATTTGACTTTGCAAAATTTTGCTCCTTTTGGTACCAGGTTCAAATCCCAACACCACCAAGTTGCCACTGTTGGGTCCATGAGTAAGGCCCTTAACCCTCAACTGCCCAGATGTATAATAACATAAACTGTAGGCCGCTCTGGATAACATCGCCTGTGAATGTAAATGTATTAAGTAAACCACACACCAACTCTAAAATTGAAAATTTGCATAATTGCATACATTTAATTTGCTTGAGCAGTCATTGGAGATGTGCCTTCTCTCTCTAAGGGGAACACAAATGACCAAAGTGCTTAGCATTTGGTTGCTAACCTGCACTGTGTATTGATGCGTGCTGCATGATGAGGATCAATGTGTCCTAGCCTGGGTTCAGTCTGTGTAATTGTATGTGAAAGATCACGAAAAAAATGCGAACGAATGAAGGGGAACAAAATCGATGTCCTTCATCTGACCGATCAGCAGTTCTGTCCACATTCATCTGTGGGCCGAGTAAAGGAATCAATGAGAAGAGGTGTCCGGCGGTAGGAGAGTGGGCTGAGAAAAAATACACCATGTTCAGTTTTTAGGTTACTACAGGAATGTGTCATCAACTGAAGTGAGATGTAACACTCTGGGATGGAGTACAGTGTAGCATTAAAAAACATTCTGAACTTAGAATTGGATTTTTTTTTTTGGTGACGTTATGCTGTATGAACAGTGACCCCAACCAGGATGTTAGAAAAGCTGTAAATCACGGGTGCTCATTTTAATATGTTACTGTTTCTAGAGTGGACTACTACATGGCCTGCAGATGCTCCACACAAGCATATTGCGTAACTTGTGGATACTTTATAGGACTGTACATCTAATGGGATTTTGTTTAAAGAGAAACATTATATAAACAATGTTAAAGTCCAGTAGAATATTTAAGTCTTCTCAGAAATGCGCTAAGGTTCCATAAGCTAAGTCCGTATACAGTAAAACAGCATTGCCATAGCAGAAGGTCAATAGAGTCCAATTACAGGTTAAAAAGAAGCTCAATAGAGTTCAATGGCAGGTCTACAGGATTTTATAGAAAGGAGTAAAAATTCAATAACGCATGCAGCTTTAGGCAAACAGTCTATTTTCTAAAGTTCTATTTCAGGACTTGAGAGTTCTTTTACCCCTTCATTGCTTAGCACAACTTTTTGGTAGAGCAGATCTTTTGGTTGAGTCATTATGTGTCCAACTTAACCTGAATGAGCCATCTCTACCACTCGGTAGAGTGATGTTATGCTATGCTTAACAAATCCCACAAGATGACTCTGTGCCTCTAATTACTGTCTTTTCATTAGATTAGGGGAGCCTAGAGCCTATCCCTGCATCCGAAACAGGATACACCTTGGGGGCCAATCCATCACAAAGCACACACACATACAAGGGGCAATTTGGGAACGCCAATTAACAAATCTAAATGCTTGTCTTTCGACTGTGGGAGGAAAACCCCCCAACACGGGGGTTCAACATCTAAACTCCATCCATACAGACTTGAGGTGGGACTCGAACCCAGACCCTGGAGGTGCGATGCCACAGTTATACTGTATACAGTTATACATAGCGCTTCAACCGTACGTCTTTTATGCAACTGAGAAAAAGGCGATAGAGCATGCATCTTGCAGCAAACGTTCAATAGAGTTGTACCAAAAATAAACACATGGCCCAGAATTAATTATCATTATAAATGCATAGTTAGTATGGCACAGATTTAGTGCAATGTTTTAAGCATTGGACTACTGATTGTCAGGTACCAGGTTCGAACTCCACCACCAAGTTTCCACTATTGTTCTGAGATAAAAATGTAAGTCGCTCTGGATTAGGGCATCTGCCAAAATGCCATAAACATAAATATATGAAAGTATGGTCCTAATTGCCCATAGTGTATTGGTGTATCTGTGCTTGTGCCCTGTGATGGGTTCGCACCCCATCCAGAATGTAGCTTGCCTTGTGCCCTAAGCTTCCACGGATAGGCTACAGGTCAGCCAAGTCCGTAAACACGATAGATAATGGATTGATGATAGATTTTATAAGTAACTTTGCTTCATCAGAACACTTAACCATTGATCATTTTCCTGTGACAGCATGCCTCGAAGTGTTTTATTCCTTTTCAGCTTTCGCAGATTATCAGCTAGCAATGTTGTCTAACTGAACTAGTGTTCCACGTTGTATAACATAAAATAGGAAGAATGTATTCACAGAGTCTCTCGAGTGTTGAAGCTCTTCCACTTCCACGGCTTCATGCCACTTTAGAGCAGCGGTGAAGGTGGCACAGAGGGGATTATGGTAATAAACGCTGTCAGTTCCTCTGAGAGGCTAATCATGATCTGGTAGAGCAGCAGCGCCTTCGTGATCAAGTCCTCCTGAGTCTGGGTGAACTTTAATGTGTGCATATGTGTGTGTGTGTGTGTGTGTGTGTGTGTGTGTGTGTGTGTGTGTGTGTGTGTGTGTGTGTGTGTGTTTGTCAAGTGATTTTTCTTGGCTTTGCTTCCATCTGGCATCTATCACCAGACACAGAGGTAAATGCTGAGCGTCTCTGCTGTCATCTTTAGTCTGTTCTGAAAGCAGCTGATGTATCATTCTGCCGAGATGACAAAAACGAGGAGCTGTGTGTGTGTGTGTGTGTGTGTGTGTGTGTATAGCTTGCATGCCCTGACCCTTATGGCCCCTTTTATTGTGCAGCTCTCAGAGGAGCTATTCATGGGAAACAGAGCGAGATAAAATGCCAACGGAGATGACAGATCCTTGGGGATTAATGTGTGTGCATAAATAGGAAAGGCAACACACACACACACACTCACTGGTACACTAAAGCACTTGGTCCAGTCATCTACACCAGTTTACACTAGCTTCTTGGGGAGAAAACAAAAAAAAAGCCTCACCGACTTTAATTAGTGCTTTAACAAATGTCTAATTAACGAGTTGGGTAATGTTCTCACTGTGGTCCACTCATCTCTAATCCAAATGTTTCAGTGTTAAATCCTTCGTGGAGAAAAAAAAAACTAAAATTAATCGATTCTCAGCTTATGCAATATGTTATCTGCTCTTTTTAAACGAATCTTTAACTTGACTCAGAGGAACGAGTCGTCTCGGAGTGTGATTCGTTCATTTTCTACTGGGCACGCATGCAGAAGTATTGAGTGATTCTTTCTCAATGACTCTTCGACTCCGAGTCGTTCGTTCCTTTATCGCGTGACTCCCATAGACGCTATGCGGTGCAATGGATTCAAAAGAACGAACGACTCAGACTGGAAGATATAAGAGATGAGCTACTCATTCTGTTTATTATAATATGTCCTTAGCTGAATTGGAATATTTTTTATTGCTGGAACTAGAGCCAAAATTTGTGTATCTACAGTAGACGTATTTGGGGTCTGTTTACTGAAAATGCAACATTTTATTTCATTTCTGATTAAAAGAACGAAATGAACCAAATGACTCAAAAAAAGATTTGTTCGTTTTGATGAACGAGATTCAAAGAACTGAGTCACTAAAATGATTCGAGCTTCCCATCACTAGTTATCTGAGAGCAAAAGTAAGAGAAAATCTAAAAGTGTTCTTCTGTAGCTATCTAGTACGTAGGACAGTTTTTCCACTTCTCTGATGTTCCCTCTGTATCCCTGTGGTATCACATATACAGTTTATTACATTTATTAAAGATTAAAGCGGTGGTATGTCATTTGAGCATCCTTCATTAAGGCCTGTGAAGTGATGTCTAATTGCAATAAAAACTCCTTTTCCCCACTTTGTTAAAAATAAAATAATTACGCCCATGCAGCTTAAAACAGATTTATTTTTGGGCCAGAAAAAAGTGAAATGAAGCCTGAAGTATATGAAAGAGTCACTTCTATGGCATGCTTGTGCTGGGAAACACACAATCACTAATTTAGATCTTTCCAAGTCATGAAACTGAACTTCCAGACATCATCTTTAAAGTACCGAGATAAAGAAAAAAAGAATGCATGGTGCAATCATTTTCTTTCCCAGCATGCACCCCTCTATTAGTCTGCTTACGGTGTTAGAAGAGTATAAATCCATTAGTCTGGTAATTAAGCAATGCTTTCTGTGGAAACATTCTCAAACTATTAATAGACGTAAAGGTTCTTTTAAGGTTTCTAATGGGTTCATAGGATCATTAAGGGCTTTACCCAGAACCTACAGGGTTCCCACAGAGGTACAACCTTATTGTGGTGATGTTTCTCATGTGATACTTTCCTGTTTTAATGTATGATTTAATATCTGTCTGTCTTTCTGTCTTTTTTTAGGAACCTGGGTGACTTTTGGAGGTCAGATATCTGATGAGGTAATGCTTTACATCACAGTTGATCAATTACTGTTGATTATTTTACTACTATGGAATGTCCTTAAGTGTTTTATTCTTTATATATATACTGTACAAACAGCAATTTATTAAGAATTATGATATTATTATTATAGTTAAAAAAAGTAATGTACTGTTATGGGCAGCATGGTGACCCGTGGACAGTGGTTAGCACTGTCACCTTTAGGGTCCGGGTTCGATTCTCGCCTCTGGTCTGTGTGCATGGAGTTTGCATTTTCTCTCCATTCGTGGTAGGTTTCCTTCAGGTACTAGGGTTTCCTTCCACAGTCCAATGACTAACTGTCAATGAGTCCCCAAATTGCCCATAGTGTGTGAATGTTGGCTGGAGGTCCTACCATGGTCATAAAATGGGACCCCATTGGCCAGAGGTTCCCAGATGAATGGATGGATGGATGGATGGATGGATGGATGGATGGATGTCCAGTTTAGTTCCTGGTCCCTTTTGTACTGTAGCACGTTTCATAAATTCCTGATCACACTGCACATTAGAACAAAGTCACGGCACAATGCACTAATCAACCTCGCAGCGTTGTGTAGATACTCATCTCTGGGTCCGTGTGACTTCCAGAGCTTTACATCATCCACTGGTCTTGGTGTCATTGTCGTTATTTTGGAATGGTCCGAAAGGTCAAAAGACCAGAACCTCGGGGTGCATCTGAGGCAAGGTCTCTCACGCTAGTCGTTCAGATCATCACCCATACACACATATATACACAGACACACACACATACATGAATGACTCAGTGGTCTCTTCGGGCGAGATGGATTTCCGAAAATTTTTGTACACAAAGTGACATTGTGTGTGTGTGTGTGTGTGTGTGTGTGTGTGTGTGTGTGTGTGTGTGTGGGTGTGGGCCTGTGTGTGTAGAAGCTGAAAGGCTCTTTAAGACCAAAGACAAGTGCTTTCACAGATCTCTATATACTCAACATCTTCTTTTCTATGGAGTCATGAATCAGCCGCATCCTTGTGTCTCATATCGTCTTACAGTTCTGTGTTTTGCTTGTTAACATTAGTGATACGGATGCGATAAGGTTAAAGAATGATACAGTAGTGATGTGATGTGGGTGCCAAAACTTCACATCGATGTCCGTCTATCTTCGAAAGACAGCAGGGTTTAGCTGTGCTACGGCGCTTCAATCAGTCGTCCAAGTGTCCAATACCCGGGAAGCGCATTGTCCTGGACAGGAATCCCCACCACACTTAACGCCTTCATGGCACCGAGCTCGACCAGAACACATCTCATTAACTTAAGGAGCTTAACTCCTTCTGTTTTTTTTACTTTCTCCTCGTGACGATCGTGCTGCCACTCGGATTTTGCCGGAGCTGGAAAGAGCGCATGAATTCCAGGGAGAGCCTCGGAGAAGGCCAATCAAATTAGATTAGCTGGTTTAGAAAAGGGCGCTAGGAGGTAATCTTGCATGTGTATGCACGCACGCGCGCGCACCCATACACACATACACACACTCACACACATACACACACACCCACACACACACACATACACACACACACACAGTGCTGTGAAGAAAACTGTGCAATGTTCAAGGCTCACTGCACAGTAATTATTCCATGTCACTGAGAGAGAGAGAGAGAGAGAGAAAGTGTCCTGATCTGACCTTACAGTGTGTCCACACTTACTCACAGCAACACAACACATCACAACACAACACCCACAACACATCACAACAATCACAACAAACCTCAACAATCAGAAACCCTCACAACAATCAGAACATATCGCAACACATTACATCACAACACATCACAACAATCAGAACACCTCACAACACCTCACAACAAACCTTAACACATCACAACAATCACAACACATAATCACAACACCTTACAACACCACACAACAATCACAACACATCAAAACAATCACAACACATCACAACACATTAAAACAATCACAACATACCACAACAATCACAACACATAATCACAACACCTCACAACACATAATCACAACACCTTACAACACCACACAACAATCACAACACATCAAAACAATCACAACACATCACAACACATCAAAACAATCACAACATACCACAACAATCACAACACATCACAACACATTACAACACATCACAATAATTAGAACACATCACAACACCACACAACAATCACAACACATCAAAACAATCACAACACATCACAACACATTAAAACAATCACAACATACCACAACAATCACAACACATCACAACAAACCTCATCAAACCTTAACACACTTCCACACACCTCAACAATCCTCAGCACACCTTACCTCACTTCAGCACACCTGTGAGTCAGTGTGAGAGGGAAGCAGGGGTGTATGTTTGGTCCTGCAGCCTTTTGTTTGTCTTGTTATCTTTATGAAAAAGAGAGAGAGCTTGGTGAATGTTTATAGCTGCTTTGCGTAGCTGTTCTTGTCAAAAATGAAAGATGGGGCAGGATGGAATCATAGACATCTACTTTATTAAAGTACATACAGAAACAAGCAGGAACATTAACACAGAACCATGGCTACTGGGAAACTATAAAAAATACCTGCAAACTAAACCAGCACAGCATCAGGTAAATGTCTAAAACATGAAGAATGTAGGAGTGTAAATCATAGTCAGAACTCAAACAAAAACAGAGAAACTCATGAGTAATAATGTTGAAATTAATGTCCAGAACATAAAAAAAAACTAAAAAAGTATCATAACATTGATTAAATGTATTATACACCAATGTAATATAACCAATTAAAATCCCTTGTACGTCACCTACGTTGTGATATAAAAGGGATAAATCACTCCAGCACGTGATGTTATAGAGACATGATGAACCTAATGTACCGTAAGTCAGGACAGGAACTAGCTTTTTCCGTGAATTAAATGTGACATTAAATAGATAAAAAGTGCCAGGTATCATTTTTCACATAAACAAATGGCAAATTGCTGTGGTGTAAAGGAAACAATCTAATCTGTGATGTGCTGTTATAGAAAAATAATCACATTTGGGGCTGAAACTCCCCAAACCTCATTGCTGATTATTTCCCTTACTTAATAACTGAATAGTGAGAGTTGAGTTGGAAATATCACTGCTTATGTCTTACTGTGGATGTGTGTGTGTGTGTGTGTGTGTGTGTGTGTGTGTGTGTGTGTGTGTGTGTGTGTGTGTGTGTTGTAGGTAGCAGAGCAGCTGATGACCATAGCCTACGAGAGCGGCGTGAACCTGTTCGACACGGCCGAGGTCTATGCCGCAGGAAAGTGAGTGAGAAATGATCTCCGGTTGGAGAGAGGGTGGGAGTTATTGATCAGGGGTTTGTGAGTTCACATCCCGCATCATATCTGTAAATCCTCACTGCTCCAGAGGTGCTGGAATGCATGCTGCACTGTATATTACTGTAAAATCTGTAGGAGGTCTAATGATCCTCTCTTATGTCCTCCACAGAGCTGAAGTCATCCTGGGAAACATTATCAAGAAGAAGTGCTGGAGGTACAGTATGTGTGTCTGCAGGTATATCTGTGTGTGTGTGTGGGGGGGGGGCGGGGGGGTGAGAGAGAAAGAGAGAGACGGTAAACTTAATTTAGGTCAAATCCACTCACACACCGCTTCTCGGCTGCTCGTCTCGTTTAAACGGTTAAGAGAAGTAGAGTCTTTTGTTTTCATCTTTTTCCAAACAAACACAGTTTGAGGGTTTCACAAATACCACACAATGTAGAAAAAGATTGAGCAGAGAACACTCCACATTATATCGCTTCTCTTTTTATCTATCTGTAGCATAAATAAGAGAGTAAGTAAATAAATAAATAGGGTTGGGGTCGGTTCCTGTGCTTGGTGGGTTTCCTCTGGGTGCTTTGGTTTTCCTCAAAGACATACAGGTTAGGCTAATTGGCGTTTCCAAATTGCTCATAGTGTGTGTGTGAGAGGGTTTATTGTATGAGGCCCTTCAATGGATTGGCACAACATCCAGGGTGCCACGAGTTCCTCTGAAAAAGGCTGCAGCTTCCTGCGACCTTGAACAAGACAAGTGCTACAGAGGATTGTTCAATTCCCATCTTGGGGTATGTGTGCGTGAAGTTTACTTGTTCTCCCCATACTTCTGAAGTTTCCTCTGGTTACTCCAGTTTCCTTCCACATTCCAAAGGCATGCAAAGTAGGCTAATTGAGTAAACGTGTGAGTATGTGCCTTGTGATGGACAGGCACTCCGTCCAGGGTGAGCCCCACCTAGTGCCCAGGGTCCTGTGTGTTGAGGTGTGTTGTGATGTATTGAGGTGTGTTGTGATGTGTTCAGGCCCTTATGTGATGTGTTCAGGCCCTCATGACCCTGTACAGGATAAGTGGTACAGAGAATGAGTGAGAGTTATTTCAGCTTTAATATGAGAATTCCTATGGAAGTAGGGGTTTGATTTCCACCTCGTAGGTATGTTCTCCCAGTGCTCTGTGGGTTTTCTCCGGGTTCTCTGGTTTCCTCCCACAGCCCAAAGACCTGCAGATTATGCTAACTGTGGCTCCCCGCCACCGTTTTAAACTCCTAAAATCTTACCTACTGTACTATTGTTAAAACATCTCTGTAATTGTACTTATCTTAAACATGTCCGAATCTGTGAAAAAAACCTTACCTGAGACGATGAGAGAGCGCTCAGCTGCTGATCTGGCATTTTGGCACCAGTGGTTTAAAACAGTGGCGGGGAGCATGCACCGAGTCGCTTCCTCTTCCCTCGGATAGTAATACCTGTGCATGTGGCCTTAATGACGTATTTTTGACAGTGGTTTAACTCAATGTTCAATGTCCAGATCAGATTTTAATGCAATTCATTTTAGCAGCTTCTCATTTGGAGGAATGTTTTTTGTGAGTCTTTTAATCTGAGGAACACCATGCCAGCTATGAAGCATGGTGGTGGTGGTACTGTAGCATCACATTGCAATGCTGTTTGTTGGGAAAGGGACTGGTACGGTTCAGGAAACAGATTGATCATGAAGAAAGCGGATTATCTAGCTGGACAATGATCTAGTTTAAAAGAGTGAAAGTACTGGTGTGGCCATGATTAAGCCCTGACCTGAATTCTGCGAGGACAAAAGGGCAAAAATGTAATGTTTTAAGATTGAAAGTCCTATTAATGCTGCCAGCTATGAGAGTTGTGCCGATGCCTCTCATAATACACCAGCTGCTCTGTCCCATAGAGCTAATGATGTTATACTGTATAAATGCGCATCACATAGAGATAACTCAGATGCAGAATTTGTGCCTGTCACCAACTAAAGTAGAATCATAACAGAAGAGAGTATAGATAGATAGATAGATAGATAGATAGATAGATAGATAGATAGATAGATAGATAGATAGATAGATAGAAATCTGTGCTCTGGGTAACAGAATGTGAGGTAAGGTCTTGACTCCCCTTATTTTTTCATATTAAATTAAATTATTTAGATTCAGTTAAAGAAACAGGGACAAATGTTTTACTGCAATAGGCTGCAAAGTGTCTAAGGATACAATTTGCAAATTAGTTGTTTATGTAACAACCTGAGCAGCGACCTCATTTCCCCTCTCATGTGTTCCAAACACTTAGTATACTAATCACCGGCCTGATCATCTGTAAACATCTGCACCTGTTTCTCACTGGGTCATGTCTTAAGTTAGATGGGTTTTATACTGGAATGATTCATAGGTCACTGTCATTAATGGTTAGGATTATTTTGCTAGTGTAAGCGCTGGTCCGGCAATTGACATAAGACCAATAGTATATTAGGCTCAAAAAGTATATTAATCAAAAAATTCAGACGACGGTGACAAAGACATGAAAACATCTAGCCCATGATACTGCATCTCTGCTGCATCCAAACGTTGTTTATAGTCCAACAACTTATGTTTAACTCTGGATTACCAGCAGCAGCAGTACCAGAATATTGTCTATGATTTCTCAAATGACTGTCTTATCTTTGTGTTGGCACTCTTGGCTTTCCAAATCTAAGGGCGATCAGCAGTGGGACCAGTTATTGGCAATCTCTTCTAGTGTCTGGAAATTGGATTCTTGGCAACTCCAAATTGACTGGTAATGTCTGCTTGGGTTGCACCAAGTTAAAGCGTTCCGATTCCTTTTCTCTTCTAGGACGGTCTAAATGAGGCATGATAGTTTGAAGACAAAATGCATCCGAATGTTTTCCTACTTTTGATACCAGGACATGTTAGCTAGACGCTCAGTGGTAGGTTTCTCACCTTGTGTGAAAGAGGCCTGGGTTCCAATGGTCCACTGTGGCGCCTCCTTGAAGGGAGCAGCTGAAAGATTAACAAAAAACATGTCAGCTGGATGTAATCACATGTGAATATACAAAACACTTCATGGCTGTAGTTTTAACAGCCCATTTAATCATTCCAGCTCCATGCTGCGCCTTTAAAAAAAAAATCCCTCTTCTGTCTTATAGACCCTCAGTAAAAAAGTGTGGAAAATGCAGTGATAATACAGTACACTGCCTGGCCATGAAGTTGCCCCCTCCAATATTTCATTGGAAGATTTTTTGCTTTGGTTACAGCCATGGCATTAATTTGATAAGCTTATGCAATGTCACACAATTTATTTCCCTCCAGAATCAGATGCATTAATTTCTCCCCTTAACCTCGTACTAAGGATGGGAGAGTTGGACCGCTGCATAAAGTCTCCCTCAGCACATCCCAAAGGTTCTCCATGGGGTTAAGGTCTGGACGGCCAATCCATGCGTGAAAATGAAGTCTCATGCTCCATGAACTAATCTTTCACCATTTGTTCTTGATGAATCTTGGCATCGTCATCTAGGAATGCTCTTACTTCGACTATTTAACATAGCCAAGAGTTGCTTTTAGTTGTTTTTTTATTATTTGATTTCATTTCATGTTTAAGTGATCTCCTATCATGCTCAATCTCAAGGGTGTTTTTTTCAACCCCATTATTTCCTCAAAGATGATGGGTCACCACTATCCTTCCAGGGTTACTAATGCATTGGACCCAATTTTAGTAGTTTCAGTTATCTTAGTTGTTTTCTTTGCCTGATGCAAGACAATAATTTAACTCCTCTGAAACAGAGTGACGTCTTTTCCACAACCACAGGATATGTCTCATCTTCATCTCTGGGCCTTTTCCAGATTCTTGTGTTGACTTTAGTAAAGCAGTACATCACCTGAACAGAGGCATTTACCTGAATGAACTCAAACACTGGAGTGTTTTTCTAGCGTTTGTGTTGCTTTCTTGTGGATTTTATGTGAGCCTGAGAGCAATCAGTCTTCTTAATCTCTCCACTGAGGATTAAACAGCTGGATTGATGTTTATCAGTTATATTAGCTTTTTTTTATCGCTCTCACTCTTTTATCCACTACCTTTTTTCACACACACACATCAGACACATCATATCCTGTATGTACTAGATTTCCCTGGACACAAATCATCATGTGAACTAGTCAGAGTCTAGAGGAGATTCCATCCATCCATCTAGAAACCTCTGTAGTCCAACTAGGGACCATGAAGGCCAATGGTGATCACAGTATTTAATCACTTTTTGTCCAACATCCAGTCAACATTCACATGCACATTTGGACTACAGACAATACAGGAACACCATTTGGACTAATTTGCAGGTCTTTAGATTGTGGAAGGATACTGGAGTGCCCGAGAAGAAACCCACCAAGCACAGGTGTTTACAACATGCAAACACCATGCACACAAAACTCAAGGACCAATCAAACCCAGGACCTGGAGGTGTAAGGCGGCACTTCTAACCAATAAGCCATCATGCCACCTAGAAAGAGATTCATTAGGATGTTTACAGGTGCTGTGTGTAATTTTTACCTTCAGGGTGAGAACTATTTCATTTCCTAGATAAGAGGATCCAGAAATACACTAACACTAATGATTCAGGGCTAAATGTCTTTGACACATGCAAATAACTGCTGTAGAGCAAGGATGTCTTCATAAAAACGTTTCTACATTTAAAATATATATATATAGCAATAAACAGTATCTACTACTACTAATAATAATAAAGAGTGCCAGGGGTACTGTAGCTTAGTGCATTAACATTACATTTGGGCATTTGGCAGACACTCTTATCCAGAGCGACTTACATTTTTATCTCATTACACATCTGAGCAGTTGAGGGTTAAGGGCCTTGCTCAAGGGCCCAACAGTGGCAACTTGGTGGTTGTGGGGTTTGAACCTGGGATCTTCCGAACCATAGTCCAATGCCTTAACCACTGAGCTACCCCTGGCCCCTGGTTAAGACATTGGACTCCTGATCGGAATGCCACAGGTTCGAACCCAACCACTGCCCAGCTGCCACTGTTGGTTCCTTGACCTTCAAAACCCTCAACTTTTCAGATGTATAATGAGATAAAAATTTTACTTGCTCTGTATTAGGGTGTCTTCCGAATGCCATAAATGTGTATAATGGCGTACAATTCCTGCTATCCGTTATCACCCAAATGAGGATGGGTTCCCTGTTGAGTCTGGTTCCTCTCAGGGTTTCTTCCTATGGCCATCTCAGGGAGTTTTTTCTCCCCACGTCGCCCTCAGTTTGTTCGTCAGGTACAATCTGATCATTTTGATTCAAACACTTTTTTTCTCATTTCATACAAATTTCCATAATTTTCTTTCAATTCTGTGAAGCTGCTTTGTGACAATGAGCACTGTTAAAAGCGCTATACAAATAAAATTTCATGCTTAGAGAACATACAGTAATCTTAGGTACAATGTGAGCAGCTTTATAAGGAAATGTCGTCTAGCACCTTCAGGTTCCGGGTTTGATTCCCATCTCGGGGTCCGTGTGCGTGGAGTTTGCATGTTCTCCCCGTGCTTGGTGGGTTTCCTCCAGGTACTCCGGTTTCCTCCCACAGTCCAAAGATATGCAGGTTAGGATAATTGGTGTTCTCAAATTGCCCTAGGATAGGCTCCAGGCCCCCTGGGACCCTGTACAGGATCAAGCGGTATCTAGAACAAGTGTGCGGAAATAAATAAAAGCTGAAATTGTACACGTGCCAAGACTTAAATAGTGTCAATAAAATCTACATAATAAAAAAATGTGCGTGTACGAAAAGAAGGCGTGACCTTTCTTATAATTATACGTGAACAATCATTCAGGGTACGCCCACCAGATTTCCTGTTTCCCTCCAAATCTTCTCGTCCTAATTTAAACGTGCGCTCTTTATTATGAAACCTCAATCTATCTCCTCCTTCTCCTCCTCCTCCTCTTCCTCTCTCTGGAATAAGAAGTGTGTTCTTGGTGTTATGTGTTATGTCTCTACAGCTGCTTGTACTTTTACACCCAGAGGAACCTCGCTGAGCCGCTGTCACTGAGTCACACGCGATCGATTACTCCACAGAAGCCATCTGTTAGAGTGCTAAAGTGTGTGTGTGCGTGTGTGTGTGTGTTTGTGTGTGTATGTGCAAGCCTGTGAGTCCCTGCACTTTGTATCAAGCAGTCAGTGTGTAACGTATCACATCTTACTTTTTAATGGAAGTGTGTACAGCTTTATGTGTGTTTTAAACTGTTAGACAGTGAGACTGAGTATCTTTTGTTGTCTTGGTGTGTGTGTGTGTGTGTGTGTGTATATATACGCTGTAAATCTGTCACAACAACTTCCCAAAACAGTTCGACTAAGTAGAAAAACTCGCACAACTGATTCGCTCCTCATGAAGCAGCAACACATTAGACTTTTTAATGAAGCTAACCGAGACCACTGAGAGAAACAGAGCTGTGAGGATAATTTACTCTGAAAGCTCTAACGCTAACACTTCAGCGTGGAAAAAGGTTATATATTCCACATTGACTCACAGCTATTAGCAGTGTATATCAGGGTATAAAAGAGCTACTGTTCAGTTAGTTTGTTAGTACTCATAGTGACATGTTGATGTTTCAGCACCTTGCGCTGTCTTCTCAAAGCTCTAGATGTCCTGGGTTCGATCCTGAGCTTGAGTCCCTCTCTCTTTAGAGTTCTCCTCATGTCCTTGTGGTCTTTCTGTAATCATTAATAAATTACTGGGGTATAAGTGGAGTAAAGCACATTTTTCAATGATATCTTTACCTTTCGTACAACCCGAATTCTGGAAAAGTTGGGACATGTTTTTAAGGTTAAATTAAATAAAAAACAAAAAGACTTTCAAATCACATGAGCCAATATTTTAGTCACAATAGTATATAGAGAACATAAGAACTATTTAAACAGAAAAAAAAATTATCCACTAAATTATCCAGTTATTTAAAATTTTATCTAAAAAAAAGTTGGGACAGGGACAACAAAAGACTGAAAATGCAAGAAATTTTGAAAAGACTCAGTTGGGAGAACATCTAGCATTAGATCTGTAGCATGATTAGCTATAAAAGGGATGTCTTAGAGAGGCAAAACTTCTCAGAAGTAAAGAAGGGCAGAAAGAGTGCATAAAAAGATTGTGGAATACTTTAAAAACAACATTTCTCAACATCAAATTGCAAAGGCTTTTCAGAGCTGCAGTGCACGCCATCAGTAAAAGATTCAGAGAAACTGGAGAAATCTCTAAGCTTAAGGGACGAGGCCGAGGACCTTTGTTGGATGCCCGTGGTCTTCGGGCCCTCAGACGACACTGCATCACTCATTGGCATGATCATGTCAATGACATCAGTAAATGGGCCCAGGAATACTTCCAGAAACCACTGTCGGTAAACACAATCTGCCGTGCCATCTGCAGATGCCAACTAAAGCTTTATCATGCAAAAAGAAAACCATATGGGAACATGGTCCAGAAGCGCTGTTATGTCCTGAGGGCCAAAACTCATTTAAAATGGACTGTATCAAAGTGGAAAAGTGTTCTATGGTCAAAAATTTGACATTCTTGTTGGAAAATCATGGACGCCGTGGCCCCCGGGCTGAAGAGGAGGGAAACCTTCCAGGATGTTATCAGTGTTCAGTTCAAAAGCCAATATGTCTGATGGTATGGGGTGCTTAAGCGCATACTATATGTGTATGTTTTGAAAGGCACTATGAATGCTGAAAGGTATATAAAGGTTTTAGACGACGTCTGTTTCACGGAAGGTTTTATGTATTTCAGAAGGATGATGCAAAACCACATACTGCAGCTATTACAACAGCATGGCTTTGTAGAAGAAGGTGCTGAATTGGCCTGCAGTCCAGATTTTTCACCTATAGAGAACATTTGGTGCATCATTAAGAACACAAATACATGAAAGACAACCATAAACTCTTCAGCAGCTGGAAACCTACTGTATATCGGGCAAGAATGGGACCAAATTCCAACACCAAAACTCCAGAAACGCATAACCTCAACGCCCAGACGTCTTTAAACTGTTTTAAAAAAAGAAGAGATGCTATACCAGGGTAAACATGCCCCCGTCACAACTATTTTGAGACCTGTAGCAGGCATCAAATTTGAATTAAGCATTTATTGTGCATAAAATTGTAAAATTGTTCAGTTTAAACATTTGCTATGTTCTCTATGTTCTATTGTGAATAAAATATTTGCTCATGTAATTTGAAAGTCTTTTAGTTTTCATTTTATTAAAATTAAAAAGAATGTCCCTGATCTATCTGTATCTGATCTATTTTTCGATTTCTCATCTGTGATTCACTCTTCAATTACCGAACAGTGAGTATATTTGTCTGATGATGAAAGAAGTACAACTTAGTGTAAACAAGGCATAAGATACTCAATTTTACTCAATTTGATTTCTTTGTATTAATAAGTCAGAAAAACATGGCTGGAAGTAACCATGTATGTGAACTTAATAAATACTATACTATACTATACTGTACTATACTGTACTGTACTGTACTGTACTATAATATAATATAATATAATATAATATAACAATAATCGATTATATTAAAGCCGATCAGCCTATTTTAGGCTTCAACACTTTTTATAATAATAAACTCTTTTCAAAATAACTTCTTATGTCTCAGTGGAAGGTAAGAGATAACACCCCATCATCACACCACTACATCGGTGATCATCAGCCTCTAGTGTAGCATCACAACACAGAGTGCTTTGTTCCTTTTGTTTTCCTTTTTGTTCTGCCACAAAGGATTTTATTCCCTACACGTCACCGTTTGCCACAGGCTTTCAGTAAGAGCTTCATCCTATTCAGTGGATCCAAAGCCGATTCCTGGAAACGTGTGTGTTAGGCAGGGGCATCCCTAACGTTCATATCAAACTGGAGAACCTGTGCGAGACCCACACTGACATGAGGAGAACATGAAACTCCACATGGACAGTAATCCAAGCTCAGGATCGAACCGGTGACACAGAACCTGCAGCATATAGAATCACTGCACCGCATCTCCAATGGACTGTTTCAGTTTTATATTATACAAGACTCTTGTTTCAGACTCTCACACTGTTCCCCGTCTGTTTTTTCCTTCCAGGAGATCCAGTTTAGTGATTACGACTAAGCTCTACTGGGGAGGAAAGTAAGTAAACCACACACTGGCCTCACCTCCTGTACATCTCTGTTATAAGTCAGGTCTGTTATAGACGAGTGCCGATCCTGTCCAGCTAGGTTACACCTGGACTACACTCTGAGACTCCATCCACACGAAGCCGGTGCGTTCCCTGTCCGATCATTTTTTTGCGTGAACATGGCGTCGTCTCAAGAAATATCTGCGTACACACGAAACCACTGAAAATGGTGTAGTATATATGCCAGACCAGTATGGGGCGCTGTAATTCTGCCATAGAGATACACTATACACGGAAAAGAAGACTTTGAGCATGCGCATAACCTTCGCGCTGTATACGAACCAAGATGGTGTTGTCCATTATCGCTTGTTGCTCATAACAGTTGCATAGAAGCAATAGATTTTGCTGTAATAAAGCTAGCAGGCTTTGTAGCAACACGAACACAATCATGTAGTCCGCCATTATAGTTGTTGCTGTCACGTGTGACGCAGCCGACACGTGATGTGATGACATCATCGTCTTACAAAAGATACGGATTGGCCGTACACACGAAGACGCAAGGGTGTCGTTTTCAGATTTATCCACTTTGGGACCCGGTTTCAAAAAATAGCGGTTTCAGTCTCCTAAAACGCCAGATCCGTGTGGATGAAACGCCAATACGGTAAAAAATGTATACGTATACAGCGAAACGCGTCTCCGTGTGGACAGGCCCCATTTACACTACAACATTCACACAAACCATGTGACCATCTGTTTGAAGGACCTGACCAGACCTGTTGAATCAGGAAATCACTTAACTAGGACCTGTCTAAGAAAGTAAAGAATGCGGAAAGATCTAAAGATAAAAACATGGTCTAAGAAATTCAAAAAGAGATTAGAAACAATGTAATTTACATGTATCCATCTGGAAATGGTTACAAAGGCTTTGGGGCTCCTGTGAACCAATGAAATCATGTACAGTATTTAACTGAAACCTGTATTTTGTATTTACTTTGTGTAATATAAAAATTTTGTTGGATGATCTAAATCAATTAAGTGTGACAAATATGCAAAAAAAAAAACAGAATCACAAACATGGTCGACGGCACTTGCTGTCATTGCTAATTGACCTTTCAGCCAAGACGAGACATGAGAGATTATTTAGAATGTTTATTATCTGCTTTTAAACATATTGGGAACTCTGTGGTCACGACTGAGTAGATTAGACGGTTTAAGATGTGCTATAAATGCATGATGATCTGGGAAGATAACTTTTTAAGACGATGCAGACAGAAAAAATATATCTCAAAGCTCATCCAGTTATACTCTCTTATGGATGGTTGGAACATAGGTTAGACTCAGTCTTAATTAAAATTTTCTAATGAAACGAGCCTCTAATTAATTCCTTAATTATATTGGCTTTATGGTTTACCGGTGGCACAGCTGCCTTAGGGTTACATTTACATTAAAGCGTTCAGCTCCCAGGCTTTTCCTCAGCAATCATTGCAGAAACTGAGTCATGCTTCCCTTAGGGTGCAGGAAATGTTTCATAAAGTGTATTAGTGTAGAGATCAAGAGAACAATTCAGTCGTAGCCAATTCCCACACGTGACTGTTAGGGCACTCTCCCATAAAGACGGAAATTGGCAACCAGGGAGGGCGAAGGGTCTGATGTCATCTGACCGCATATTTTCAAACTGGACATAAGGGAGCTTTTCAAAGGAAAGCTCTTTCTCTTTGCATGAGCACACAGATGCTATGACAAGATAGTGTCACTATGATTGAAGTGAGAGCGCCCCCTTGCTACAGCAATATACATAGCATAGCCAGAAACCTGGTGAACCACTATAAGCATTTATTTAATGATAGAGACTTCAAAGCAGTAGGGCATTTATTGAAATAAAAATGAATCGATAATCGTTACAATAGCTAATACTATTCTCAATCACCAATAGAGAGCAGCCGGTAGGTTCGAGAACTTAGTGAGACGAGGAGCTGAGGGCATGAGAGAGATGTTCATGTAATGGAAACACTACAACAGTGAGGGTTAGGCTTGGCGGCATGTTCAGATATTAACATCCTGATCGTGTATCAGTGTGAAGTTTTTAATAGGAAACTGAGAAAAACATCAAGAGATGTGTTTGTTTTTTTGGGGTCAGCAGGAGTCAGGGACGAGGAGGAGAGCAGAGTTGTTAGAGCTTCGTGGTTAGTCATGGTGTGCGACTTGACAGTGACCTCGTGGTCAAAATACAGAAAAAAATAAATGAATTTTCTGCTCTAAATACTATATGTTTCATTGCTCCCAGCATGTTGCTCATATTATCACACACTTTGTACTAAAGAACACGGCGTTCCCATGGATTGTATACTGTATACTGTAACATCCTCAAAACAAGTCTTACAAAAGAATCATTAGAAGATTTCATTTTCGTTTGTTAAATATTAATGCAAATTAATGCTTGTGTATTTTTTTACTGTAATCCCGGGTCCAAGCACCAAACGAAACTCAGACCTAGTATATTCTATCAGAGTAAAATTCAGTAACATCACATTGAATCACTCTAATAAATATAAATAATGTTTATGAAGTAAATCCATACACTAAGGGCGCATGGGGTTTATTTTACACTTTAAAGGTTCCCTAGTTACAGCATTTGTCACCCACTGGACTAGAGTTTTGTAAGAAACAGCTCAATCATTTACACCCATAGAGGAGAGTTTTTACAGGATGCTCAGTCAGAAGTCTCCTTGTATTCCCTCAGATCTCATTTCCCACACTCTGTAGTTGCAGTGATTGTTTATCTGAGTGTTTTACAGGACTCTTGTTTGGGGTATAAATCAGAGTGATTCAGATCTCCGGAGCTCTCACAGACTCTGGAGCATAACTCTGACCATTTATAGTAAATATCCTCCACACAGTGCTAGATACGGTATGGTTGTAATGTATACAACACTGTACTGACTTTTAATTCAACCCTGACTAACATTCATTTAACTTCCTTACAAAGAAAGGTTTTTTTTTTTAGATTTTTTTGGGCAATAATATTAAGGTTTATTTTATACCAGAACTCAGTACTCATCCAAATGGTTGAGATGTTGCTTCATGGTAAAAGTATTAATATATTGACACATTTGTGTATAAAAACATTAAGCCCAGTTGTGTTTAGACTTCCTATTTATCAGTATTGTAGCTCAGCCCCCTCTGGGCATGGCTCCGCAGGGCCTATGGGGAAATGCTAGGGTGTCAAGGACACCAGGACGTTGGCAGCAGATCCTCAGGGCCCTGTGGGTTGCGGGGTGGGGCCTTAATGAATAGGAATTGTTTGTTTGGACATCCAATAAGTGCTTGATTGGATTGGGATCTGGGGATTTTGGAGGCTAGTTTGGTGGCCTTGGGCTCTTTGCTTGCTTGGCCCCGTGTACATTGGTTGTACTGGCTGTTCTGGTGCCTGTCTGTCGTGCCCAGCTTTGATTTTTTTGGTGATTAGTGCTGCATTGACTTTTCTGTGGGATCGTACTAGATGGACTGATGTTTGGTCCCTGTGAGCATGGGTGAGCCTTGGGTGCCCATAATATTGTTAATGGATGATCAGTGTATTCAGTGGTAGACAAAAGCATCAAAGCAACATAGGCATGTTAAAACACAAAGCAGATGATGTCACTAATTAGTGTGAGTCTGTCTGGCTGATTCTAATTCTATCTAGAATCAGCTGGATTAATTAGCAGATGGAAAACATATGTGGCAGGACATTTACTTTCTGAAGCTGGGGTGCCTACCTCTGCTCAAAAACGCCTAAAACTTGGCAATTCCTAAGGTGAGTTGTGAAATTCTGTGGCAAATCTCTCTATATGGTTTTCAGGAAGCAATCAAGCAGGCATGGATTGAGTGAGTGACACCAGAGTACTGCAGATGACTTTTTGACTCTTTGCCCAGCTGCATTAATGAGATTTTGAACTGAAAGGACTTAAAGATAAAAAATAGAGAATGTTATTGAACCATTGAATTCAACTTGTCTCTCAAGACCTTTGGCATAAGTGCATTTTATTTCTCATGGTATGCTATGGAGTAATTAAAAATACATGCTATTTAAATACAGAGTGACATTTTTTTTAATATACCATACCTCAACCAAGTGGTAGAGATGGCTCAATCAGGTTGGGTTCAACATATATATATATTTTTTTTTTATTTAATTTTTTGCTTCAAAAATCTCTCCATGGATTTGTTCTTTAGTTGTATTATTTGTAATATTTAACAATAAAAAGTACCTACTTGCTAACTACAATTACATTATAGCAAAATAACTTTGATATGACTTTCAAAATATTTGGATTTTGGAGCATTTTCTGTATGAATTGTGGGGTCGAGGTCTGCCTTTTTTTTTTTTTAAGAAAACTGGTTAAGAACAATAACAGGAAGTATTTATGTAACTGTACTCTATACCATTTACTTCTGCTAGAATCTATACCACACACACACACACACACGCACATATATTTAATATAATAATAATATAACAATAATACAATAACACCCTAAGTGTTCATCTTGACCTCAGCAGCCAAACATTCCCACAAGGGGAAAAAAAAAGATATTTCTTGTGTTTTTTCAAACAAGATTGAAAAACAGGCCCACATACATATTAGACACACCACACACACACACACACACAGGCAGACAGGCGATGATGCAGCAGTTCCTTTATCAGTACGTCCCCTGAACGAAGATGAGACAGTCCTTATGGAGCGTCTCAGCTGGAAGCGATGATAAGGTTACAGCAGAAAGGTTTTTTAATGTAGAATTCTTATTCATGAATAGTTATGTGTGTGTTGATGTGCAGGCATTGTGTAGTGATTCAGTCACAGCAGAGGAGGGAATGAGTTTCAGCAGTTTCAGGAAAAGAGGAATAACTTAAAGGGCAGACAGACGCATCTGCTATGAACAGATCGGCAAACAGACAGACAGACAGACAATCAGACAGACAGATAGACAGACAGACAGATCGACAGACAGACGGACAGACAGACAGACAGACAAAGAATCAAAGAACAGTAAGTAGGGCACAAATGTTGACATTTACTGACTTTGCTTCAAGCTGAATGTGTGTGTGTGTGTGTGTGTGTGTGTGTGTGTTTTCACAGAGCTGAGACTGAAAGAGGTCTGTCCAGGAAACATATAATAGAAGGTAAGGTATGGCAGTTTTTCTCTCAACACACACACACACACACACACACACATGAGGACAAATAAAATCATAGCCTTAACCTTTACTGTGGACAGACATGCACTGTGTGTGTGTATTTCTGTGTGTGTGTCAGCACTAACTATCCTATAGACATCAGCCACAGCGGGAGAAGATAAATGAGTGTTTGTCGCTTGCACTGTTGCGTAGTCTCTCTCTCTCTCTCTCTCTCTCTCTCTTTCTCTCTGTCTCTTGTCCGTCTTTCTCTGTCCATCTGGTGTGTGTCAAACAAGCCTCATTATGTTTGCACCTTTGAGCGAAGTTTAAAAGTTGGGCTTCTCAGACCTTAACACACACACACACACACACACACACACACATGGATATACTGTACACTCCACTCAAGCATGCACACTCTGAGTGTGTGTGTGTGTGTGTGCAGAAACAGTGACTCACTGGCACTTAAGCATGAGGTGCATACCAATAGGCTAATGTACTTGAATTAGATTAATAATCAGTGTACACGCTCACTGATCTGCACGTTAGCAGTTCCAGCACAATTTTTTTTTTCAAAAAATAAAAAAAAAAACCTTAAAAACTAAACAGTAAACACATTTAGTGCATGAAATGAAAAAAAAAGGATGTCTTCTCCGGTTCAAGTATTCCTACCTTAAAGTTGTGTAACACAGCTGATTTATTTAGCAGCCGCAGTGTGATATACTGCAGCCTGGAAATCACTTTCCCGAGCACATTTATACGACTGAAGGGCGGGTATTAAATTTATCGGTTTAAAAGAGATGAAATTATAGCGTTTACTGAGTCTCGCAGGCTTCCACTATAAAGTGGAACACACAGTAGTTTTATCACAATCCACTCACATGACTATGACTTCATTAAGCCCGATTTCCGCTTTTTGCTACGGACCGTGATGAGCTGCAGGTAGTCGTACGATAAGTTGCGGAATATCCTAGTGAGCCACAGATTGCTGTTTTTGAGCGTGCCAGAGCTATGGCTTGCAGTGACCCGTAAGTTCAACACGTTTCCATGCATATATCTGTGTTTAACTGTTGTGTGACAAGTTGGCATGGTAGGATCGGTATTATTGGCAACTGGAACTGGGTTTTACATCAGATAATAAGCATGTGTCTGGAAGAAGAAAGTCTGATTTCCACACTTACCTTTCATGGCTCTTTGAATTAAAGTAAACTGAGTTGCCTGTGCTTTTTGACTTTCCTTCAGGTACAGTAAGTCCCCGACATGAGTTCTTTTCCAAGAGCTTGTTTGTAAGTCCAATTTGTTCATAAGTCAGAGAAATATCGTCTAGGTGCCAGGATACTAACACAATTTGCTATATATTAAATATTACAGTACAGCGTTCTTTAGAATCGTGCTGATGGTTGAACAATTCATGGTAAAAGTACAAGCAATGTCTTCCATCTTTTAACCTCGCATTTTGCGTTGTCTCAGTTACAGTATTTTCACTTTTGTCCCCATGATTATTTCTTGATGCAACTTAAAAGTACCAGCTTCATCGTCGCTGCTTTGACACTTGCTTCCAGACATCCTGGGCTTGTACTGCACTTGCAGAGGATGCACGCTGCGTGCACATGACCCTGTATGCTAGACATGTGCATCATGTTTGTATTTTCAAAAGTCCATAACTCGAATGCTCATATGTAAGGGGACTGTACTGTACACCAGTTTCCTCCCACAGTCCAAAGACATGTGCAGACTGATTGGTGGTTCCAAATTGCCCCTTCTATATG
Organism: Clarias gariepinus; assembly: GCF_024256425.1. Lineage (NCBI taxonomy): Eukaryota > Metazoa > Chordata > Actinopteri > Siluriformes > Clariidae > Clarias > Clarias gariepinus. Next base: position 5,456,012 of record NC_071106.1, on the reverse strand, counting down.
ACTTAGTGTGTGAGTGTGTGTGTGTGTGTGTGTGTGCTTGGATGTGATGCAATAAATTGGCACCCCACCTTTTACCATAATAGGATAGCCCTTGGTCCCCTGGATAAGCAGTATAGATGACAAACAGAAGGATGATGTAATTGTTACAGATGTGCCAGTTTGCCGTGCCAGTACAGTACAAACAAGTGGATGGTCATTCCGATTTCTACTGCACAGTTTGTTTAAAAGTAATTTAAAGACCCACTAGAGGTCTATTACAGTTCCATTCTTCAGGTATATATGGCTGGTAATGAGTCAGTAGTCAGGGCTAATGGACACAAGCTACAGGGAGCTTCAGCAGCAGCAGCCTATACCGTCAGAAATTAGCTTCCAACAGCACATCTGTAGATTTAAAGCCTCTCTCATACTGAGAACTGCTGCTTCTTTGGGAAAAGCTCATAAAACCATTCACCCAGGGATTGTCGTAATGTTGCACATCATTCCTAAACTCCAGGGACCAGTTAGAACTGCGCTAATGAGTCCTGCTTTCTGCTTTGCACTTTGCACTTGAGTGCACGTCATTCTTTTTTTATTTTTTTTTTTATTCTATAACATCTTTCATGCTTTCTCAAGAGGGCCTGCACTATGTTTACATCTTTTATGGTCCTACACATTACACACTAAACAAAAAGTCTGTATTTCCACAAAGGCTCCGAAGAACTGAATGGTTTCTGTAGCTACTACCACAAGTGCTGGTAGAAATGTACTCAAAATTTTCACGATGTTCCTGTGTTCCTGGGCAACTTCATGACTTTTTGGACAAGTTTCTTAATTGGAATATTTCCTAAAAAATTAATAAAATCAAAAGATCTTGGAGAAGGGGTCTGTGTATATGGAGTTTGCATGTTCTCCCCATGCTTGGTGGGTTTCCTCCAGGTACTCCGGTTTCCTTCCACAGTCCAAAGACATGCAGGTTATGCTTATTGGTGTTTCCAAATTCCCTGTAGTTTGTAAATAAGTGTGTGTATATGTGTGTGTGCCCTGTGATGGATTGGCACATTTTTCAGAGTGTACCCCACCTCATCTCCCGAGATAGGCTTCATGCCTCCTGTGGATGTGTGTGTGAGTTAGTGAGGGTCTTGGCAAATGCCATCAGTTTCTCAAAATGTCCATAGGGTGGAAATATACCAAACAGTTTATAAGCTTCTCAAAAAAAGAAGAAGAAGAAACAATTGCATGGGGAGACAGGAGTAGATCGGTGGTTAAGGTGTTGGATCAGAAGTTCCAGAGTTCAAACTCCAAGCATCACCAAGTTACTTGTTAGGACCTTAAACAAGCCCCTTAACTGCTCTAATGTATAATGAAATGAAATGGAAGTCTCTCTGGATAAAGGTGTCTGCCAAATGCAGTAAATGCAAGTGTATTCTTGAATACATTCTTGTAACACTGCTTTAAGCAACATTAGCATTTCTGTTAATTCATTCAGTCTGATTTGCTTTCCAGGTCTGAAAGGCTCCCTACAGAGACTGCAGCTGGAATATGTAGACGTTGTCTTCGCCAACCGTCCGGACAGCAACACGCCAATGGAGGGTGAGCAAAACAAGTTCACAGAATTTTTACCAGAACTCTATGTTTTCTCTTAAGAAACAGGTTTGAAAGTATTGAACAAGGTGCCCGTCAGTCTGATTTCTGAGTAATGGCATGATGGTAACGTGGCCTGTCGGTAGAGTGCAGTACCCGGGGTGCAGGCACTTTAACGGCTCGACCCTTCACTCGCACGTTCAGGCTGGTCCTTACAAAATGCTCCAGTGCTTTATAAGCACCCATTACTCAAAGCGCTGAGCCACAGAGAACACCGAATACACCATGGCTGCATGGGTCACAAGTTGGATGATGGAAAAAGACTCAAGAGAGAGAGAGAAAGAGAGAGAGAGAGAATATATAACTAAGAGAGAGCTGGAGAAATGGAAAGCGACAGATCAGCTTGGGTTGGGGCTGTAATGAGATCTGCGCCGAGAGTCGACTAACTCACTTTAGCCTTCAGAGCGCATAAAGAAATGAACCGTTGGGTATAACATGTCACTCAATCTCTCCGCTTCCCTCCTTCACCCTCCATCCGTCTTTTTGTTTCTTTTTTTAGTGTTTTATACACTTTGCCCTTTTAGTCTTTTTTTTTTTTGTATATGACTTTAATTCAGTCTCACATGCTGCTGTATTGCATTTAAAATGAAGACCAGCTCTTTTGGCACAACATCATAGTTTTTTTTTTCTTTATCTTAGCTTTCAAGCTGCTTTCTGAAAAGTGAGAAGCTTTTCAATACAGAGCTTTAAATACAGAACGCAAGCCAAGAAAGAATAGAAGAAGCTCGATGGTGTTCGACCACCTTGTGCAGCACATCTCTTTACGCTTATGTTTTGCATTAAGGCTTTTATTCTCAAACCAAAACCAAGGTGAGCACTGTGTAGCAAATGAGTGTGCCGAGCTGCCTTTTACCATCGGAGACCGTCTTCACAACGCTCAAACATGCATGGAGTAGTAAAATAGATCCAGGTAGGCTGTGAGACTACAGTTTACTTATTAGATACTTTCATATATATATATAATGATATTTAGTATGAAGTCTTTTATTCCTGCCGGATTCAGTTCATAATGCAGTACTCCGGTGTCACTCACTCAATCCGTGTTTGCTTGATCGCTTCCTGAAGATCATGTACGGAAGTTTGTCACACTTTCCCAATTTACTCGATAATTCCAAAGTTTTTGCCATTTTAATTTAATTTGTGAAGTGCTTTTAATAATTGACATTGTCGCAAAGTAGCTTTACACAATCAAAATATTATTTTAGTTTGTATGAAATGTGAATGTGTATAAATCAAAATGATAAGATTGTCCCTGATGAGGAAGCCGAGGACGACGGTGACAGTGGCAAGGAAAACCCCCTGAGATGGCAATAGAAAGAAACCTTGAGAGGAACCAGACTCAACAAGAAAACCCATCCTCATTTGGGTGAAAACAGATAGCAGGGATTGATCTGTAGTCAGACTGTGTGTTAGCACGCTGGAAGTTCAGTATAACAGGAGATGTGTTCAAGTTAAAATGTAGTCCAGTTCCATATTGGAGGTTCAGGTACTGTAGATTGCAGGAAACTCCAATCCTGAACTTTCAAGCGACTACAGAGTCCTCAGCCATTTATGTGGAGAGGTGGACACCACAGCTTCAGAAAGTAAAAGTCCTGCCACATATTTGTTCCGTTCATTACCTACACCATTTGATTCAAATTATCATGACTTTTCCGCCACATTTCCTAAGCCTAACTTTTTAATTAGTGACTTCACCTGCTTTACGCGCAGGAAGAACTGTAATACATGGCATATTTTGTCTTTGTACTTTTGGAAACCATTGTATACAGTATATACTTATACAAATTAGGTAATATACTGATACTTCGACAATGAAGTGACGTCTCAAACCTTTGGAAGAGTATTGGGGGTCTGTTTTATATCAGTCGTGCTTTTGTGTTCTTTTTAGCCAGAAGTTTCTCCTACCAACTGTACTTGTTCTATCGTCTTCTAATTCATGGACTTTAACATTTAACATGCTCAGTGAGGCTTGTAGGGTCTGAAATGTAGATCTTGTTTAGTTTCGTTTAGTTTTTTCTCTGATCATTGCACGCTCTAACCCTACGGTGAATGTGCTGGGACGTCCACTGTAGAATGCTGAACTGGCTTTATAAGCCTTTCCAGATTGATGCACAGCAACAATTCCTTCTCTGAGACCACTGCTTATGTCTTTCCCTTTTGGCATTGTGTTAACGCACTTCTGAATGATCCAGACCAGCAAACTAATAAAACATCTGCTCTTATAGAGGTCTGAACATCTGCTGATGATCAATTAATCAAGGGATAATGATTAGCCGCACCAGGGTGCAACTTACCCTCTTAAATCCTACGGAAGCAGTAAGGTCGTTCCTAGTATTGCCCATATGTTTTTTTTTTCCTTTATGGCTTTAATATAACCATTAGAATACAAATTTAATAAATAATGGCATGGTGAAAATGTTATGTGTTCTTGTTCATCTGAGGGTATATTTGTCTGCTATGATCAAATGATTTTTATTATGTTTGTTCCCCAAAAAAACTTGGAATAAAACAGAATTAAAAGAGTGGTGTAGAGAAAGAGAGAGAGTGTGTGTGAGAGAGAGAGAGAGAGAGAGAGAGACATACAGTATGTTCCAGTTTACTTCTGTTTGTGTTCCTGGATCTGCAAGATGTGAGGATCCAGTGAAATGGACTTTAATGGACATTTTTTTATCTTCGTATTTCATTTCCTCCTTATTTGTCTCTTATCTGTCCCCATAGCACTCCAAATCACAGTGTCCTTGCTAAAGGAGGTGATATTAACATCTAACTAGCTATTTTGTGCTGAGTTAGCAGACTCACCACCTACATCCTAATCAGCCTAAGCCGTGCTCAAATGCTGATTGTTCAAAATTCATCACATCTGAGTTGCATTAGATATAAACATAGTAAAAAATATAAATGCTGACCGCAGTGTACACTTTTTTCAAACCTGTTTTCGATTAAATCCTTTTTGCGAGTTATTCCTACTGAAGAGTTTGCTTACTGGCGAACGAGGGAATATCTGCACTGCAGGTTTTTGACAGGTTTGCTGAAAATCCCACTAGGACGGTCAAGAATTCGCGCATCATAACCTGAAAGAGCCAATCGTGTTCGGGAATGAAAATACAGGAGCTGCAACACTGGGAACATGGTGTTCAGATGGAGCTCGGTGTTTAATCAATAGTTGACTATTTAAGCTTTTTATAGATGTTTTGAAGGTACAAAGGTACATGAAGAATCCAGACAGAACCTAGGTGTAACCTTGGGTCAACCTTGGGCGAACAAAAAAATTGTGTTCTAGTTCAAGCTAAAAACCTTAAACATTCACCTCTTTTCCACTTTAATGTTTTTGATGCTCAATAAAATTATTAAATTAGCAAAAAATATGTTACAAGATGACTCTAACTAGTTAAAAATGAATAAAACATAAAAAGTCTCTGCCAAGCTTTTTTGTAAAAGTCACAAAGCTCAGGTATGAGAGCAGCCAGAGTCCTACCCAACTTACAGGTTTATTGCGGCAGGTGATTCACATTCTCCAAGCTCACTGGGTACAATACATGCAGCCTTAAAAGTGAGACAATTTCAACTCTGTCCACATTGTGGATTAAAATCTAAGCGGAATATCTTGAGATTGTCACAAAAGCCCTGAAAACCCTCATTCCATTTCCAACATCCTATCTTTGTGAAACGAGGTCGTCTGCAGTGACAGCAACGAAAAAGAAATTACTGAGCAGACTGGACATGAGGAATACACTTTGGGTGTCAATGTCCCTCGTCACCCCTACATGGTTTCATCTCATCGCAGGGAATCGAGCTTAGGTCTCACGCTGATTCTGCATTATGGTACATGATATTCATTATGTACTTTATTATTTTCTGTTATGCTTTGGGTGCATGATGGACGATCTGTGGCTGTGACTAATTATCCCTTTGTTTTAGAACCCATTTAGAGAGTTGAAAAAATTAATAAGGGCCCCTTTTTTTGGAAACCTTTTAAAAGTTCTGTGTATAACTCTATAACGGAGTGTTCCCTTATTATATAGGGAAAGTTTTGAGCAGAACCCTTACCTACAGTATGTAAAGAACCATAGGTTAAGAAGTTGTTTTTCTTCTAACATGTTCCATAGCAATGCAGGTGAGGATGTATGTCAACCCTATTGAGTTCAAATACCAAAAATCTTTCCAAAGTATCGCTGACTTCTAATAGCATATAGACATATCCAAAGTGATATTACTGGGTGTAAGATACATATACGTGATAAATAAAGTGTTTAATAAAAAAATATTTCCTTGATAAATAAAAGATTAACCTTTCTTACACTTAATCAATACCGGGTGAACAGGCAAAACCTCTCTCCTTGCCTTTTTTTTAGCTAGCACGCTACCTCTAAACCACTAGCTCGTTACCATTGGATGTTTAGTGCTTTAAAATGTTAATGAAATGCATACCTTTCCGCCCACCAAGATCATACCACAAGACACCGATCATGGTAGAAAACAAATAAGCCGGCTAAAATTATCTAGCGTTGTTGAAAGTGAAATGCTTCAGCTGCACTGTCTAGAGCTCTGTACTAAACCACACAGCGTTTGCCTGACCTTTGGCTGTAGCACTTTCAGCCATGATGACAGGGTGTATTAGAGCTCCGGGATTATGATGTGTGCATTTAAACCTTCTAGCGATCCGAACCTGACAGCTCTAACTGTGAGTTAGTGTGAATGGCTGTTCGTTTCAGGGTGACTCACGGCACTACTCGTCAGAAAACACGGCTCCTGAGACAGCGCGTCTTTCCTGGGATTGTTTCGATTATCCCTGAGCCTCTGAATTATTTTCGCGGAACCTGATTTCTGATATACTGTCGCATCGATTCTTTTGCACTGCTGTTGAAAATCGGTATTTGTGAACGTTTCTATGTACAGTGGGGAAAATTATTATTTGACCCCCTGCAGATTTCATGCGTTTGCCCACTTACAGAGAAATGTAGGGTCTATAATTTTTTATCATAGGTTTATTTTAAAGGAGAAAGACAGAATATCAATAAAAAAATCCAGAAATAAGCACGTGATATTAAGGTTATATATAGATTTGCAATTCACTGATTAAAATAAGTATTCGATCCCCAAGCAAAACATGACTTAGTACCTAAACAAGCATAGAGGTAAGATGTTTCTTGTAGTTCAGGAAGGATTTTTGTCCACTAGATCTCCTTAAGGTTTCTTGTCTGTCGCTTGGCAACTCAAAGTTTCAGCTCTCTCCATAAATGTTCCATAGGATTACGGTCTAAAGACTGTCTAGACCACTCAATGACCTTAATGTGCTTTTTCTTGACCCACTTGTTTGTTGCCTTGGGGTATATTTTGGGGCAATGTCATGCTGCACGACCCACCTTCAGGGGGTTCTCATCCAAAATTTTACAACACATGTACCCATCCTTTGACCCCTCAAATGCAGCAAATTCGGCCTGTACGTTTAGCAGTGAAACAGCCCCAAAGCATGATGTTCCCGTCTCTGTGCTTGACTGTAGGGATGGTGTCCTTAGGGTCATAGTCGGCATTTTTCTTCCTCCAAACACGGCGAGTTGAGGTGATGCCAAAGATTTCAGAACTTCAAACAGGCCTGTATATGTGCTTTTTTGACAAGAGGGAAGCTACAGGATTTCAATCCATTAAAAATCATTGTGTCACTAATGGTTTGTTTGGTGACTGTGATCCCAAATGCCTTGAGATCATTCACAACCCCATCCTGTGTAGGTCTGTACTGATCCCTCACTTTTCCCATGATCATCCGCACCCCACGAGGTAACATCTTGCACTGAGCTCCAAACCGAGGGCGATTGATGGTTACTTTGTATTTCATCCATTTGCAAATAATCACTCAAACAGCTGCTTCCTTCTCACCAATGTTCTTGCTAATTGTCTTGTAGCCAATTCCAGCCTTGTCCAGGTCTACATTCTTGTCCCTGACATCCTTTGACAGCTTTTTGTTCTTGCCCATGGTTGTGAGGTTTGAATGTTGAATGGATGATAGAGATTCTGTGAACAGGTGGCTTTTATACACATAACGAGTTGTCGTTAGGAGCTCCTTCTAAAATTAATCTGTGAACCACATGAACACATAACCAGTCTGTTGGAGCCAGAATTTTGGTTTGTTGGTTGGTAGGGGATCAAATACTTATTTCCCTCACTGAAATGCAACTCAATTTATAACATTTACATAACGTGTTTTTTTCTGGATTTTAGGTTGATATTCTGTCTCTGATCATCCTTTAAAATGAACCTATAATAAAAAAAATGATAGACCCTTTATTTCTCTGTAAGTGGGGGAAAAAAAATCTACACTGGATGAAATAACTATTTTCCCTACTCATACATATATACTGTATATTTATATACATGGAATACAACAATATCTTTAATGCGCATTGAGGGCCACTTGCTCTACATATAAAGCTGATAAAGACCTGATCATTGTGCTGCATTGTTCATCATGATTAGAGGTTATTAGCGTGATGAGCTCTTCGCAATTACTAATTCCATTTTGAATAGCCAGATTGCTTTTTTAAAGCTCATTAAGACTTTTTTGCAGCTAGTTACTGCTCGTCTTTCTTTCTGTTTTTCCCCTTTTGTATCCATCTACCATTTCTGCTCATAATCTCTCATTTGACAGATGGTTTTATTTAGTGTGACAGAATCTGAGAGGATGAATAATCAAAAGGGAGAGAGAGAGTTTTAGCTTTTTAGAATTTCATGAAAGAAGCAAAGAAGGGTCACGTCACTTCCTGCTTCTTCAGCACTACGCTTTCTCTGCATTTAATTTGTTTTTGTGAATGTCTCTCTCTGCCGCTCTGGTATGCGCGGGCAGGAAGCAGTGCAGTGCTTTTGTGCTGCAATGAAGGTCCAAGAGGTGCGGCTTTGGCTTTAAACCGTGTGTGTGTGTGTGTGTGTGTGGGTATGAGATGCATATTAAAGCGTCCTAGAGCTCCTCTTGCAGTCCCTACACAGTTCTTTAGGACTCCACATATAGTGTTTAAACTCTCTCTCTCTCTTTCTATCCTTTACCCGATTCCTTCTGTACTATACTCTAAAGGTAATACATAATGGTCATGTCCCTTCAAGAGTGAATGCATACTGTCTAAAGTACCACTGAGTCTGCATTGCAGTGTTTCTCCTACAGATTCTGGTTCGTGCCTCAGCAGTGCTACAGACCTCTCACACTCACTCTTACTCTGTTGAAGGTTTAAGCCTGAACGTTATGTATTCTGACCCCTGATGTACGATGACTTGATATGACATGATATGCGAATTGCGCATGGGGGCGTGGTTTGAGGGCTCAGAGGGCTATGGCACTAAGTTACTGATCAGAAGGTCGGTGGTTTTGAGCATCCAACTCCACCAGGTTGCCATTGTCGGGCCCTTGACCAAAGCCCTTAACCCTGTCTGACTCAGGGGTGCTGGATCATGGCTGACCCTGCGCTCTGACCCCAGTTACACTGGGATATGTGAAGAAGGAATTTCACTGGGCAGGAATGTATATGTGACAAATAAAGGATTGACTTTAAAAATATATATATTTAAGCTTGAATGTATTTTTTTCTATAGAAATTCCAGCCTACTACCACAACCTTCATCACTTCATATTGTTCCGTTTGTCATGGTTTCCCGCAAGAAATAGGTAAAAATTTATAAATCAATTAAAAAAATTATATTTAAATATAATAAAAAAAAAAAAATCAACATTTATGATATACAGGTGCATCTAGATAAATTTGAATATCATCAAAAAAGTTTATTTATTTTAGTACTTCAATTCAAAAAGTGAAACTCATATATTATATAGGGTCATTACACACAGACTAATATATTTCAAGTGTTTATTTCTTTAAATTTTGATGATTATGACTAACAGCAGCATGGTGGTGTAGAGGGTAGCACTGTCGCCTTGCACCTCCAGGGTCCAGGTTTAATTCCCGGTTCCCAGGTTCAATTCCCTTCTCTGTGTGCATGTTCTCCCTGTGCTTGGTGGGTTTTGTAGATATGTGTGTGTGCCCTGCGATGGATTGGCACTCTGTTCAGGGTGTATCCTGCCTTATGCCCTAAGTCTCCTGGGATTGGCTCTAGGCCCCCCACGACCCTGAATACAGTATAAAGCGGTATAGATGATGAGTGAGAGTGAGAGATAATGACTTACGGCTAATGAAAACCTAAAATTCAATATCTCAGACAATTGGAACATTATTTAAGACCAATATAAAATAATAAAATAAAATTCTAACACAGAAATGTTGGACTGTTAAAAAGTATGAACAGCTTTCAATATTTGGTCAGGGCTCACTTTGCATGAATTACTGCAGCAATGTGGCGTTGATATAAAGACCTGTATATTTAATATTCATTTTGATACCTTTATGGAGCCGAGTGAATTTAAAAACACTTGATGTGTAGGAAAAGATTTATTGTAATGTTTAAGGTGCAACATTTAACAAACTTATGGTAAAAAAAAATGACACAATCAAGCGCCATTTTTCAAGCTGTGTAGAAGACGTGTACATGCGGTTGCATAACGGTTACAGCGACTCGTCACCTCACATACAGCTTGCCTGAGCCGCTGTCTCAGAATAACATTAACTTTATTGCTACTTTTACAACAATGATATCACAACTTATTCTGCACCAGCTCTGGATATCAGTGAACTACAGCATGCTGGCGGAAGCTCACGTTGGAATGAAAGATCAAAACAGAACACAGGCGGTTCAGAGGCGATTCAGAAGCAATTCCTAAGTGTTGTTTAGGATGATAACGTTATCACGTGTTTTCTTGCTAAAAGTGTTTCTCTAATGGTTTCGACAGTTTAATGTAACCACAATAGTCACCTACTTCAACAATCTTCATGACTTTAATAACTACTGTGTCTAATATCTATGAATATGTATATATTTACTCAAAATATTCTGTAATAACTTTCGCTAAGATGAAGCCATGTCAGAGTAAAATACGGAAGAAATATGGTGTTCCTAACGTACTCTCAAAGTCTGCCTCTGTCCAACATTCGTGCTCTGCAGCTGATCCAGAATGCAGCTGCACGTCTCGTTTTCAACCTTCTCAAGTTCCCCCACACCACACCACTTCTCCACATCCTTCACTGGCTTCTTGTAGCTGCCCGCATTAAATTCAAAACCCTGATGCTCGCATACAAGGCCGAAAACAGCCCAGCACCCACTTATCTTTCGGCTCTAAGCACCCAATTACCTCTCGACTCCTCGCACCGCACTCGGTTACCTCTGATCCTTCAGCACTGCTCACCTCGTCCCACCATCTCTCAGGGATCAAGGAGTGCATCTAGACTCTTTACTGTTCTGGCACCTACAGTAGGTGGTGGAATGACCTTCCTTCAGATGTCTGTACAGCTGAGTCTCTGACAATCTTTAAACGATGACTTAAGACATATCTGTTTCTTTAGTACCTGGGTTAATCCCCCCTACCCCCAATCCCCATACCCCAGGCTTCAAAAAAATTAAAACTTCAGATCGAAAAAATTCTCAGATAGTATTTTGTTAGTAACCTAGTAACCCAGTGCCAATGATGGAAACCACAATTCACTTTTGTAAGTTGCCCCTGGATAAGAGCGTCCGTCAAATGCCTAAATGTAAACCAATATCCTCGCCAAGGAACATGGAGCGCTGCGTCAAGGTAAATAGCGTACTTTTTTTTCGATAGATTACTAGCGAGAGTTATTATGGAATATTCAGTGGCCTCTTTGGAGTGAATCACTATTTTATAACCTTTAGAATTGAAGAAGCTTTAACTGGAATAAAGAGTTTAAAGCCGTAATTTATCTTTAACTGTTACTCAAGTTTTATTAACCTAGATATACAATATTTCAATACCTTTACTACCTTAGATTGTTCGTAAAGCCGTAACATCAGATGAAATATAACCTATACAGTATGTTTATCTTTTTCTGTGACTAGAGATCGTGAGGGCGATGACCCACGTGATCAACCAGGGGATGGCGATGTACTGGGGGACGTCCAGATGGACAGCCATGGAGATTATGGTGAGCAGTAAGATCTTCACGATGTCTTCAAGATATCAAGTGCAGTTCTGTGAATAATCCTGAGCGATCCTGGTCAATTTAGAATTTAGTCTAAAGCTTCATTCATGGTCTTAAGGGAATGATTAAAACTTAAGGTTAAACGGGCATTTTTTTCCATTTGCACCACTTAGACCTCATCAGCTATTAGACAAGCCCAAATTAAATCCCACATTGACCGGTACAGACTTATGTTTTTAATCCATATCAAGAAGCTTGTTTTATATTTAAAATTGATTTATAATTAAATCCTACATACAGTATTTACTCAGGGAACCGACTCAGCTAAGCGGTTAGGATCTTGTCGTAGACTCGCCTGGAGGGAAGGAAGAAAGTAGGAGGAGGACAAATTGTTGTGTTGTCGTCTTATAAAAAAAAAAAAGAAGGAATAAAAAGCTGATTTGATGTGAGGAATGAGGGGGCACGAAGACGGCCCTGGTGTTATCGTGTTTTTAGCAACACTCCTTTTGTTATCTGGATGCATGCTAATGCACGCCGCTGATGCTAATGACGGATAAACAGCAGGTTTCACTGTCAGGGACGAGCAGGTTGAGAGGACAGCTCTGTAATTTAACCAGCGTCATTAGTTCACAGGGTTAATAAATGGTGGGTTCGCCGGGGCCGTCGCGCGCTTGCCGCGGTTTGGCGAAGCAGATGCGGTAATGACATGTAATTTGTGCTCGAGCGATCAGCCAGGGTTTTTTAGTGTCAGATCGAACAGCGTCCCTCCTACACGGACACACACGCACGCACCCCATCGTCAGATCTTAGCAAATGATAATGGTACAATGCTGCACAGAAATATTTATTACTGGAAACCAATTAGCAGACGCCAGCTGTATGGAACATATGTTGGTTGTTGTTTTTTTAGGTATAGAAAAGATTGCAGAGCATCTTGCTGCCTTTTTTATATTTCCCTGTGTGTGTGTGTGTGTGTGTGTGTGTGTGTGTGTGTGTGTGTGTGTGTGTGTGTGTGGACAGGAAGCGTACTCCGTGGCGAGGCAGTTTAACCTGATCCCGCCGGTGTGTGAACAGGCCGAGTATCACCTCTTTCAGAGGGAGAAAGTGGAGGTGCAGCTTCCTGAGCTCTACCACAAGATAGGCAGGTGTCAATCAATCATTCCTCTCCTTTTTGCCTTTTATTCTCTCTCCGTCCCTCTGGCATCCAATCCAGCCTGGACGTTTATCCGTTTCCTATCTGCTGAATAAATTCTCTTCATCTCTTTGTTTTTCCGCCCATACAGTACGTCACTTCTGTTCTTACCATGTGTGTGTGTGTTGTTGTTGTTGTGTAGGTGTAGGAGCCATGACATGGTCCCCTCTTGCCTGCGGCATCATCACCGGAAAATATGAAAACGGCATCCCAGAATCCTCTAGGGCGTCAATGAAGGTACAGAAAGAGAATGGAATGAGTCCAGCTCGGCTAAACGTAAATAACAGATAAGACACTGCACATGCTGATACGAGTTATTATACTACAGTCAGGGTAATCTTATCGGATGAGAGTGCTGATAATAGAAAGTTACAGCACTGGGGTGTTTAATTATTACATACTGTATCGTGAATCACCTCCATGTTGTTTTATTCACGGCTAAAGTGACCTACAAAGCTAACTAGCGTCTCACACAAGGCTGAATCCTAACTCCCTCTCTAATCCCTGAGCTAGGGCACTACTTGGTGTGTGGACCAAGGGATTGTACACCCTACATAGCTTTCCATTTAACGCTATTTGGTATTCGACCCCCGTAAGTAAATCTGGTGAGTTTCCCAGGACCTCTGCCATGGTTTATTCTCCTCACCTTTTGGCTACAGATTACCGGTAAGAATTTAAAACTGCTAAAAAAACATGTCACCCTTGTTAATAACACCCTCGAGCCGACGACAGCATTACAACCGTGCTGATAACCAGCACAACAGCACACCTACTTGTGTGATGAAGTTGTGACTGGTAGCTGCATGTTTCTCAGAGCATCTGTTATAGAAAACCAATCAGAATTGAGAATCTAAATGCACTATTGATCTTTACACACACAATAAATCTGGATTTAACACTAACTGCTCCTCTCTGTTTCTCTTTCTCTCTGTCGCTCTGTCTCTCCTGCAGTCGTACCAGTGGCTAAAGGAGAAGATCATGAGTGAGGACGGCAGGAAGCAGCAGGCTAAGCTGAAGGAGTTGGGTCACATAGCCGAGAAGCTCGGCTGCACGCTGCCACAGCTGGCTGTGGGTGAGACTCGTTCTGTCCTCCTGTCCTCTTTTCCTGTCTTGCACCACACCCCTGCACACGTATAGACAATGGATGGGATTGTGAAAATATCAGGGAGCACTTTCAGTCCACTAATTAGGACTGGAGTGTTGGGACAAACATAAATCATACCATGATACCTGAAGACATCTGGACAATACACACTATTTTTCAAAGTCCCAGAAAAACACTAGTTTATTTTTTGGGGGAAATCTAGAGCCATCCGAGGAATCGTTACCCAAGAGGAACCCTGGACGTCTTCATGCGTTCATTCAGATTTTTTTTCTCGTCCTGACTTTGCATTCTTAGCCCTATGGCAGCTCCTAGTGTTCACTCCCAGAACCGCAGTCTAAGAGTGAAAGATCAAAGGAACCCAACCCTGATCCTGTCCTAATCAGATAAATAACCGCTTGCATGAAGTGGGATTAATAAAGCAGAGAAGTAAAAAAAACACTAAAAACACAAACCTATGCAGGACAGGGCATCCTCCACGACCAGGGATGAGAACCTGAGCTCTACAAGATACACCAGTTAGTCTCCAAGTTTTATGGTCCAAACTCATGAATTTGTATGTGTGTGTTGTTTTTGTCTATCCAGCCTGGTGCCTGAGGAACGAAGGAGTGAGTTCGGTTCTCTTAGGAACATCCAACCCAGAACAGTTAACGGAAAACCTGGGAGCCATTCAGGTCAGTGTACACACACACACACACACACACACACACACACACACAGACAGACATGCATCATCATCATCATCATGTTGATATTAACACCACATGATAGATTCCCAAGCAGATTTCATATATAATTATGTACCTGATAAATGTTCCTATAAATAATGGTATATAAATAAATTACTGAGTGATATTTCAGTCATTATGACTGACACGAGTTTACGATTTGTAAAAAGCATCATTATTGAATCATTATTAATTCCAAGAGGGAAAAAGAGACAAAGTTTTCAGCTGATACAACAAAATGAACAAACTTGTTTCATGGACATTTCACAACATTTAATGTAACTACAGGTACATTGCCTGACATACTAATATTTTATTCTGGCACATTTAACACATGTGAAAATGATTCACCCCAGAATCACTCTTTCACAATCCTGAAATATGTCTGTACTATCAGGGAATAATAATAAAACCTCCACAGATGTGATAACCTGGTGATTCAGTACATTCATGATCTCTCCATGTTCTTCCCTTCTCCTGACACACACATCACTCTGGAATAGGGTCAGTCTGGACTCATCAGGTCACATGACCTTTTTCAATAGCTCCAAAATCCAATCTTTGTGCTTCCTGGCAAACTGAAGCCTTTTTTCTGAGGCTTACTAACAAGAGGTTTTCTTATGGAAGAATAGAATATTCAATTATTCGTCACCTGTACTTTACAGCACAGTGAAATGTCTTCTTCGCATATCCCAATTAGGAAATTGGGGTCAGAGTGCAGGGTCAGCCAGCTTACAGCACCCCTGGAGCAGATAGGGTTAAGGGCCTTGCTCAAGGGCTCAACAGTGGCAACTTGGTGATGCTGGGGCTCGAACCCCCGACCTTCTGATCAGTAACCCAGTATAAATATTAATTTATTATTAAACATAACCCTGTTTCTTTGCTTGATGCAAGACACAATAAGTTATCCCTTTTAAGATGGTGACTTTTTCATTTATTTGGCCAGGCAGTGTATAAATTGTTAAAAAAAAATTATGATGTTCATTAATGGATTAAAGAAAGAAAGAAAGAAAGAAAGAAAAAATGCCAAAGATTGCAGTGGTGTAAGAGGAATAAAACACTTCAGGATGCATTGTTATAGAAAAATTACAAATATTGCACAAAACCCATCATTTTATTATGAAAATGAAATCAAACTGATAATTAAAATGCCAATTAGATAATGAAACAATGAAAATGTGATCAAGTCGAAGTTCAAGATCTCAGACGTCCTGTAATTATTCCCGTGTTCCTCACTCAGGTTCTACCCAAGATGACGTCCCATATAGTGACGGAAATCGACCACATACTGGGAAACCGGCCGTACACTAAGAAGGACTATCGCTCGTAGGGGTTTGGATCTGGGTGTGTTCTTCTTCCTGATCTGAACACCTCTCTCCTCCTCCTCCTTCACCTCCTCCTCCACCTTTAAGTGGGGTTTGCTCTATCATAGGAGTCTGGTTGAGGGCCCCGCCTCGCCTCGCTCGTGTCCTGTTCGTGCATGCCCCCTTCCTCTTACCAACTCAACAGCTACGCATCACCATGGCGAACGACAACTGGTGAAAAACTCGCAAATCACAAATCGTCATGTAGCAAAAGAGCGTCATGCTCCGACAACCACACTACTGACGCCCTATTCGGAAGTTTCCTGACCCTGACATGAGCCAGGGGACGTCCTGGGGACAGTGGAGACGGTAGAGACGGGAGGTGTGGAGCATGTCTCACTCTGCTGTTCGAACGGGAGAACTGCAGCCTTGCTTCTGATGAAATAAAGCGAAACGGAACGAGGCGTCCCGTATCACGTTGCATCCATGATTAGTGAAAGCCTGCATTAGTAATTGCATCTGATTAAAGAAAGCCTTTGTTTTTGTTTTTGTTTTTTTTATATATTAGTGTAACACTGATCACATTGCGCTTATGGCAGAAAACTGTATGGCTTCTGAGCTATAAAAATTAGTGCAAGAACAAAGCTGGACAAACAAAACAAAAAAAAAATAACCGGCTGCTAATCAGGACATTGTTTTCAGCTTATAGATATTAAATTATAATCTAGATATATAACACTGTAGAATCTTAAATATATAGATATAGATTATAGCACTGTCGCCTTGCACCTCTAGGTTCGATTCCCGGCCAGGCTCGATTCCCGTCTCTGTGTGCATGGAGTTTGCATGTTCTCCCAGTGCTTGGTGGGTTTCCTCCGGGTACTCCGGTTTCCTCCCAAAGATTAGGTTGGTTAGGTTAACTGACGTTTCCAAAATGCCCATATTGTGTGAATGAGTGTGTGAGTGTGTGTGTGCCCTGTGATGGATTGACACCCTGTCCAGGATGTACCCTGCCTCGTGCCCTAAGCCTCCTGGGATAGGCTCCAGGTCCCGATATAGAAGATGAGGGAGTGAGTGAGATATAGATTATAGATATAGATTATAGATAGCGCATCTTGAACAACCAGCACACACTTGAGAAAGTTCAACTGGATTCAATAGCTATGTTTACCTGCAGACAAACGTGTCGATGTTATATTAATCCGATCAAACGTCTGATTCTAACAAAAGGAAATGTTTATTACATTCCCTCAGAATATTATTTAAAACCTAACAAGACGTCCTGGTAAATCTTTTTAAAACAGTAAAAATCAGCAATCTGGACAGCAGCGACGTTAGTGACAACTAAAAGTCATCCTTCGAATAAGCTAAAGAATGATTTAAAACATAACTGGACATGTTGGGGGGTATTCTTGCAAGCTTTTGAATAAGCTGTGGACAAAATTAGATTTTGAGGAAATGCTTTTCAAGCAATATTTTCAGACAGCGACAATAAAAGGAAAAAAAATCAATCACCTAAATATAAAACGCTAAGTCAAAATTGAAAGAAACGATTTATCTGTCTCGTTATGCGTCCAAATTTGGACGTTTCTTTCCACATGGACACAATATTAAACTTTGTTTTTTGTTTCCCCAAACTCCTGAAGCATTGCATTTGTTTGTTTATCTTTATAAGTGAATATTCAATAAAAAGTGATTAGCAAAAATAACTTGTTATATAATAAAAATATTAATTGGCTAGCATCCTAGCAGAGACGCGCGTCGCGGACCCTGAGCCCCTGACGCGATCGAGCACCATTTTTAACTAAACAAAAGTTGCGTGTAAATACATAAAATGCTTAATGAGATACTGTAATCATAATAAATTATTAATAATTATTATTTTTCCAAGTAAACACAGCCAGTGATTCCTCAGTGAGATTCAGAGCGCGTGATGAGCCGGTTCCTGTAGATATCCACCATATATTCAACCTGAAAGCCATAATAAATGCTGCTCTTTCTCTCTCTTTCATTTTTTTCTTCTCCTACATTTCCAGGGGTTATGAACTTCTCATAGTACTTATTATTATTTTTTATGACCGTGTACAGTATTTACTTATTTCAAAGTCATAGTGGACAGAACTTGTGTGGAAAATGTGCATTTGTGTTACTCTGGTTCATTTGAAACTTTATAGTGTGTGTATAAGTGTGTGTGGAGCAGTCTGAGAAAACCCATCAGATATCGCTGTCACTGATGGAAAATAATGCGAAATATAATTTTTTTGCCAGTAATATTGTTTGGCATGTCTATCTCTAAAACCCCGAGAACCAGACCCAAGTCTGTTTAAAATGCATAGATCCGTATATTTAATTGTGGCAACGGTTTCATGCCAGATGTTCCTACCTTCCCAATTTATCCAGTTTTATGTTTTTTTTTTTTTTTACCTTTTTCCAATTTTTCAAGCCAAAAAAAACCACACACACTTTGAATACAACATTTCAACATCCTTATGCATTGTAACAACATTTATTTCCATCCAGAGTCACATCAATTTCTCTTTAAGATATTGTATTGACGACGCTGTGTAAAGTCTTCTCCAGCACATCCCAAAGATTCCCAATGGGCTTGAGGTCTGAACCTCGGGGTGGCCGATCCATATATTGATTAAAAAAATTTGGTGACTCAGTACATTCAGGTCATCGGCTGACTTTGTTTTATTGCCACATAACGTTGCTGAGTGTAGAAGCAACTGAAGCATCTCCAGAGAGTGTTATGATCTGGTGTGTCCACTAGTACAGTGGACACTATGCATGATGGGAGCATCGCTTCATAAGATTCCATTTTTACTCTGACACGCCCATCACTCTGGAATAGGTTCAATCTGGACTCATCAGGTCACATGACCTTTTTCCATTATGCCAAAGTCCAAACTTTATGTTCCCTAGCAAACGGAAGACTTTCTTTGAGTAGTCTCAATGTTGGTCTTTTGGCTGCTCCAGGCAAGAGGTCGCACAACAACTTGCCACAGGTTTTACGCCGGATGCCCTTTCTGACGCAACCCTCCCATTTACCCGGGCTTGAGACAAGCACTGCGTCCAGTGGTTGGGGGGTTTGGCTGGGAATCGAACCCGGGCCTTCCGTATGGTAGGTGAATCACCTACCACTGAGCCACCACCGGGACTTAACAGCTGTGCAGATTTAGGAAAATCATTGAGGAGTCTCTTAAGAAAAGGCTTTAGTATGATCTGGAGTTGCCTCAGTTGCTCAGGTCTAGACTCAGCAACATTATGTGGCAATAAAATAAAGTCAGGTGACCACCTGAATGTACTGAATCACCAGATTTTTGTAATCAATATAGTTTTGTCTTGCCTGATAACGACATTTGACCCATGGATTCATCTGGCTTAAATTGTGAAAGAATGGTTCAGGGAACAAGACGTCATTATCATGAGACTACTCAATGATTTTCGTAAATCTGCACAGCTGTTTAGTCCCAGTCCCTTAAGTTCTCTTCACATTGTGCATCTGGAAATGAACTTACTTCCATGATAAAACATACCCCTAAGTTCTACTGGAGTTTTTTTTTTTTTAATGTTTGATTTCACCATTTTTTTTTTAATCAGTAAAACATTTTTCCGACCATGTATTTTTCTTAAAGATGATGAGTCACCACAATCCTGCCAGGTTAAAGTAATGAGTTTTACAGTTTTTAATCTAATTTTAGTATTTCGGCCATCTCCTTAGTTGTTATCTTTGCTTGATGCAGGACAATAATTTGACCTTTCTGAAACATTGAGTCTTTGTTGTGACCACAGGATGTGTCTTCTGATGCGGTCGTTTAAAAAATGCATCAACTAGACTTAAATAACTTGAACCATATTAATCACTGCAGTAATTATCCAAGGGAAGGCTCTTAATTATTCTCTTGGTTAAATCCAGGTGGTGAGGTTCTTTCTTTGCTTCGTTTTTGCATGCAAACCAGAAACATCATCTGAGTTTTCAGACACAGAAGGGTTTTCTCAGGCTGCCACACAAACCTTTAAAACGTATCCACACGTCCGAGTGCGTTCCATCACATCGCATCAGCTGACCTCTGGACCGAGTGCCTTTATAACAACATGCTTGTGACAGAAACACACACACACAGGGCTTTTGCATCATTGTCATCGTCGTAAAAAACAGCCGTGTGTATATGAGGAAATGAGATCGTGTGTAAACGATAGCATTTTACAGACGACGTTTGCTATTGTAGTAGATTTTAGTAGTCGTATTATGTCATGTGGGTCACCTTACCCCTGGACAGATAAGCAGAGATTTCTGTAAATATATATATAGTATATATACACACAGTACATAGAGCTCGGTTATATGCTTGAAATAAAAAGCAAATGACAAATTAACTGTGTGCGTGTGACTTTTTTTTTCATTCTTGTCGTATTCTATTTAAACTGTGATCATTCAACGTAATTAACCAAATAATTTGCTCAGATTAATTTCCTACCAAAATTCTCAAATCTGATTGGTCAAAAGTTTTATATTTAGTTATACAGTATAACATTTGATGTAGGCGACATCTTCTGTATTATAGAGATGTAGAATGTTAGTTTAATGTAAGGAGTCTCCAGTGTCAGTGATTTGCATCAGTTACCATCATGAAGTATTATTTAAAAAAAAAAAAAAAGGAGGGGCTAATTAATAATCAGGGTTAACGCTCTTTTATTTATTGGTAAAAAAAAGTGAAAGTCAGAAACGACCTCTCGGCATCGCACAGATCATGAATTTCATGTAAGTCCACTGATGAAATGATTAACGTCTCCTGCACCCCCGTTTTACGGACTCGTACAGCACAACCCACAACCCTAGTCTTTCATTTGTTCATCCCTCTTCTTTTTCCATGTTTTAAAGTTTCATTCTCTCTCTCTCTCCATCACTTTGAGCCCGTGGACAGCAGAGCGATGAGACCAGACGAGGCGCTGATGGACAGAATGTAGTTCCTGAAAGAAAAAAAGAAAAAAAAAAATCATCTTCAGTGAAGAAATATGTATTTTTACTGTGATGTTGAGAAAGAAACTTAAATAAAAATTAGAGAGAGAAAGAAAAACAATTAATATCCATATACACAGGGCTGGAGAGGAAAGACAGGAGAGTGAAAAATAAAGCAGGGAAAAAAACAAAACTGTGAAGACTCTTACACCGTCGGGTTGAAGTTCTTCAGCAGGAAGAAGGAGGCGACAATGACCAGCACGAGGAACAGAGTGTTGTTGTAGAAGATGGAGAACGTTGTGGCCTCGTAATCCGCCACCTCGTTCTTTTTCCACAGAATCCTGTCAGAAAGAGAGAGAACTTCAATCAGCACTCTCCTATCTTATCAAGTGGTAGTGATTACATTACTCTTTTTTTGGACATTAGTGACTTCCAGTGTTCAACATGATGAAGTGTTCTGGCTCATGCATGGATTTTAGTTAACATATTTATTTTATAACGTGGAGGGAAAATGCTATCCTGTTTTAGGAGGATTAAAATAAATAAATCCTGTTTACACTGCTAATAAGGAAATCATAGCATGCGAACAGAAATTCGTGCAAAGTATGAAAGATTTTGTCTGATCGATAATTAAAAATGAACAGTCCTTCCATTCTTTACCGATCTAAAACACTTTCAATTCTTTAATCCACGATTATCAACACGTCTAAGCACGTCCCAAATATCAGGTTAATGTTTTGGATTGCTCAAACCACGTTCCTCAGACAAAGCAGGTATGTGATCTTGTGCTTAAACAAAAGTGATGATTTTTACCTCTCGTCCTTCTCTTTGCGAGACATCTTGCGGTTGTCGGCCTCGGACAGTTTGCGGGTCACCTCCTTGGAAACAGCGTCTTCGCGTTTCTGAGCCACCCTGAAAAACACCAAGTGAAAAAAACACGTTAAATAGAGCTTTCTAACACCGGTTCCCTTCATATGGTCCTGGATGACGGTTATGAACAGGCTCTTACTTGTGCTTGAGGACGAATTTAACGTTCTTGTAAGCGAAGGCCACCAGGTACGTGCTGACCAGGGTCATGACGGCGTACAGAACCGCGGACTGCACCAGGTCCATGTGCCAGATCCTCCAGAAGAGCCCTGAAGGAACATAATAAAAATACACTTTAGAAGTCCTGAAATTGACGATCAGACTTATTCACCATGGACCATTTCCTTATATGAAATTTGAGAATTTTTTTTTTCTTTAAATGTTACACGCAGTGTGGCTCTGCAACAACAACACACCCAGACATCCAATCAACAACTTTTTGGAAGCTGATCTGAAACCAGGAGTGTATCTGAGTCATCTAAGAACAAACTGGACTGATTGTACCAGGGTCTTTTAGCATCTGCAGTAAGCACAAACTTAATTTAATCTTTATGAAAACATTTTGTATATCATAATTTTTTTCCACTTGTTAACTGCTCACTACTGGCTGTTTGAAATTGAAGTGTCTATCCGTCCATCTGTCTGTCTAAAAGATGAAATCATCTCTGCATGGAACGACATCCATGCATCCATCCATTATTAATGTTCTGATACATTAATAAACGCTGAAGGTTCTTGTATTCAGAGTAAACACGAGTGTCGCGAGCCAGGGGTTGTCAATTTGCTCTAATTTATACTATCAAGATAATCTTTAAGTACAGACCCAGACCTCTGGGCCTCAGTGCTTTTTGGGACTCAAGTATCCCCTGATCACATGTCTAGGCACTGATGTGAGAGGCAGCGCATTACTGTAATCTTTTCATTTATTCAAGAGAAGAACTCCTTCAGGAACAATAAAGTATCAAACTATCTAACGCTTCCTAAACTACTGGGGTCAGGTCATAAAGAGAGAGAGAGACAGACAGGTCAACAGACAGAGAGGGCTTGATACAGAGTAAGAAAGAAACAGACAAACAAAGAGAGAGTGAAAGAGATTGAGACAGATAGTCAGACAAACAGAGACAGAAAGAGAGAGACAGGGAGGGCTTTAGACAGAGTAAGAGACACACACAGAGACAGACAGACACACAGAGACAGACAGACAGAGACAGAAAGAGAGAGACAGGGAGGGCTTTAGACAGAGTAAGAGACACAGACAGACAGAGAGACACACACAGACAGACAGAGAGACACACACAGACAGACAGACAGACACACACAGACAGACAGACAGACACACACAGACAGACAGACAGACACACACAGACAGACAGACAGACAGAGAGAGACAGACAGAGAGAGACAGACAGAGAGACAAAGAGATACAGACAGAGAGACAAAGAGATACAGACAGAGAGACAGACAGAGAGACACAGACAGACAGAGAGACAGACAGAGAGACACAGACAGACAGAGAGAGACAGACAGAGAGACACAGACAGACAGAGACACAGACAGACAGAGACACAGAGACAGAGAGACAGACAGACAGAGAAAGACACAGACAGACACAGACAGACACAAACAGACAGACAGAGAGAGACACAGGCAGGTTTGACTTCATGCAATAACAGTTGATGAGACACTGTTAGAGAATCTATCTCAGACTCAGACTAGGAGACTACTGGAGCTGAACTCTGGAGGATGATGAAGCAGATCTGAAGTCAGTGAGAATCACAGAGTGTTCGTTAGTAAAGCAGCAGTGATTAGCATGGCGGTGATTAGCATTAGCCCGTTAGCTCCACACTTACAGATGGGAATGGCGGAGACGATCAGCGCGTTTCCGTAAAACAGCGCGGTGGATTTAGCTGAGAGGTTCCTGCTGAAGTCCTGCAGGAGTAAATCCTCCTCAGACTGCTGCTTATTGCCCCCTTTAGGTGCCATTGTGTCTCTCTGTCTCTCTGTCTCTGCCCTGCTGCCTCTGACTCCGCGCGCGCTGTCGAACAGGACTGACACGTAGCCGCTCGCTCATATACAACCGACTGTAACGCCGCGTCAGCTCAAACACGGAAACGCGTCAGCACTCAACCGGAAGCGGAAGTACAACAAGAAAGGGGTCGTCGGGCTCCATGTTTGTTTTAGGAAAAAAATGAACAATATATTAAATTATACCTTACAAATAGTCTTTAATACAAACAGTACATTAAGACAAAATGCACGTATTGTATAAGTGCAAAAGGTGAAGGGAATGGAGAGGAAATAATAAAAAATATATATTTATTTACACTAACTGCTAAAAACACGGTATTGGTGCTGATTTTAGAAAAAAAATTTGTTATACATATAATGCAGAAAATGTGTGGCCAAAGAAGCTACTTTTTTTTTTTTTTACAACAGTGTAAAGAGCATAGAAGTGACTAGTAGTGCTTTACTAAAAATGTCAAGTTTCAGCCGTTTTGAAAGAAACAATATTCATTTAAAATGCGAATTATTCATTTTTAAGTATTCATACTAAAATGTAAGCCTGTAAAAACTGTTGCTTAAATTAAAGGCATTCTGGGTTTTGGTAAAAGCTTAAGAAGAAAAAAAAATCTGTCAAATTCATGTTGCAATATCCTGACAATTTAGCATTTTAGAATAATAAACATTTTCAATTTTGTCTTTTTCATGTGAATTCCAAATTAGCCAAGTTACATCTGAATGACAATTAAGATCATTAAAAGATTTGTTTTTCAAAAAGTGAAAAAAAAAGACATAGTTGAGACACTTTTTTAGCACCAATACAATGTTTTGACCAAAACAAACAAGCAAACAAACAAATGAGGATTTATAATCATTTATATTTTAAGTTTTGTGTAAGCCCAAATTCAATAACAATTAATAAAGATGTCTTCTTTTCCATCACCTTGAGTGACAAAAATATTGAGAGAGCTGAAACTGAAAGGTTTGAAAATTTGGTTGTGTTTTTATAGGGAAAAAAAATCCAAATAACACATATATTGCTTATATATTGTTATTTTTCATAAACATTTTCAAAAGTCACATTTTCTTTTGTTAGTTCTGAGAGGTAAATAAATAAAGAAAATAATGGCACATTGTGACATAGTAATTAGCATAGTAATTTCTTTAAAAACATTTTATCAAGTGAAAATAGTTGTCATTTAGCTACTTAAACCAAATATAGGATTATTATTATTATTATTATTATTATTATTATTATTATTATTAAGCCAATTTCTGAGCACATATTACTACTGTATATTAAGCTTTAAATTGTATACTGTTGGCAGATAAGTGTGCTTCTTTTCTTTTTTTTAAAAATTCTTTAAAGGAGCAAAATTTATCTCATAAAGTACCTTTAACTTTCATCTCATAACCACAAATTCTTTTGACATTTGACTAGATTAATTATGCAGTTTTATATGATTTTTAATCACTCAGCAATTTTTTTGTAAATGATCATACTTGTTTTACTGGGAATATAAATACTAGTGATGTTGCTGTTAATGAGCAGTTCTGTACTGTAAATGTCAAATTTCACGTTTTCCTTTCTTAAATTAGCACTGCTGTATTCTTGACCACCACAAGGGGGCAGACAAGACACACTTAACCTTTAAGTTTGTTCTGTACCCCAAAACTCAAAAATTAAGCTTTTTCCCCCTTTAACAATCAGAAACGTAACCTCAGTAGACAGAAAGCACAAGAGGACTTAAAAAAAGGTTCATTTTGTTAATCGGGGGGAAAAAACAGGGAATCCTGGGATGATGTTGTTGTTGGTCTTTCGGTTGCTTCAGTCTAGGGGTTGCCACAGCGGACCAGCCGATCCACACACAACAGGTTTTATGCCATTCCCGATGCAACCCTACAATTTTATCCAGGCTTGTGACCAGTGGTTGGGGTTTGGGCATTGAAGGGGGTAGTGGGTGGGATTTGAATCTGGGCCTTCCCAACATGGCAGGTGGGAAACCTACCACTGTGCCACCAATGCCCTGACTCCTGGGGTCACGTACTTTCTAAAAAAAAATTCTCTTTACCAAAATAGCTAGCAAGAAAGGTCCAGCTAAAGAAGCTTAAAATGAATGTCAGTACTACAAACAAATATGACAGATACAGCTTGAAGAAGAGAAAAGATTTGATTCAAATAGATTCGATTCAATTAGATTGATATATTTGTCACAGGTTCTGTGGCTAATTGAATAAAATCACTTACAGGAGAGACTTGATTACATAGCGATCTACAAGGTGATGAATCATGGATGGGATGGCATTGGTGGCATTATAGGCATCTAATGATTAAATGGCAGCCTTTAGATGACGCACTAGTGACGGCTACATTTGAGCAAGCAGTCAAACAGCATTGTAGGAAACAACCGTTGAGAAAAACAGTCCAAATAAAGAAACTTGATCAGGGCGGAATTTTCCTTTATCGGAACGCTTGAGCTGTGGAAGCCAGAGTCGTGCTTGTTTGTAAAGTGACGTCAACTGTCAAGTCAAGTTTGACAAAGGCGTGAATGGCTGTACAAGTCAGAACCTCGTAATTACTGTAATTTTGGCACGGCGTAAACTCATGATTTAACTCTCATACTATTTCAGCAGACATGCTGAGCTTAACGGATGAGAATCCTCTCCGCTGTCACTGCACGCCTGGCCCGAGGGAAGAGACCGAGAAGCTGGGCCTAAATCTACCTCAACTAGTTTCCAACCTACTTTTTTTCCCCACACACACACACACACACCTGTGAAGGAATAAAAACATCAGCGATGATCTGGCGTGCTCAGACTTCCTTTTAGCTTAATTGCGGAAAAGGCCGAGCTCTCTTCGCCAGCAGGCCTGCTGAGACTGTGTAAGGACAGGTTGTTACTCTGTCTTTCTCCATTTCCTTATGGCTTTAATTGCTGCAGCATTTCTTCTTTCCTTCAGGGTAAAAACCCCAGCAGTGTGAAGTGACATTAATAATCAGCACTTAAACAGAAAATCATAAAATTCATAAGGGAAGTGGCCTTCCGACCTGGTTTTCACTTCAGCAGAAGTTTACAGCTGTAGTCTTTTTATAGAGAGTAGGTTACAGTGTCCATATGTGTTAATAACATTATATACTGTACGCATTCATGGGATTATTAAACCAGCAAAACATGTGGCAGCAGCTGAGCTGTAGCAGGATGGATTCCATTGATTTTAACCTTGGTGTGCTTGACCGAGTAACTCAGAAACTGGGATTTTCACAAAACACTGAGTGAGCAGCAGGTCTTTGGAAGGAAACACCATGTTGATGAGCGAGATCAGAGAAGAATGGATGGACTGGTTTGACAGGAACGATAAAGAAACTTAAATAATTACTCTTTGCAACCATGGTAAGAAGAAAAGCATCTCAGAAGACACAAAACATCCAACCAGCATTAAGGAGCAGAAGACTATATCAGGTTCCAAAAACAGGAATCTGAAGCTATCATGGACACAGACTCACCTAAAACTAGACGTAGATTGGGAAAAGATGTCCTTATGACACCTACAGAACATCCTGACATATATTAAATTAAATTTTCTGATGCCTTTATCCAGTGAGTTGGCCAAAATCCATCTATCCATTTTTTGGAATGCTTATACTGTATGGGGTCACGGAGGGGCATGGAGCCTATCCCATGGAAGACCATCATAGGGCACAAGCACACACACACAGCTACAGCTAACCATACACTAGAGGTATTTGAAAACACCAATCAGCACACTTGGCTTTGAACCGTACAAGGAAAACAGAGTACCTGGAGGAAACCCACCAAGAACAGGGGAACATGCAACCCTGATGCCATGAGGTGACAGTTCTAACCACTAAACCATCATACCACCTTTACCAACAGTAAATTTAGCTTCTTTCTATATTATGTGCAGTGTAAGTGTGAATCATCATAGAATGCTTACAAGTCCTGCAAACCACCTGGAATTTATCTTCGGCCAATTTAACTCGCTTTCGCCTGAGTGTTTGGAAGCACAAGATGCGGGTACTGGATCACACCGGAGAGCAGGAGAGGTCCGATACATCATCTAGGCGCAAAAAAGTATTTGCAGATATTAAATATGATTATACGATAAGCGTGGTATAAATTATCTCAGCAGGTCTGCAGACGGTGCCAAAAAGTTGACATTTTTATGCGGATTGAAGCGAGGCAACCAGAGAACATTGTGACCAGGGTCAAATGACACGAGAGGAGAGAATGTTCTCGTTTACGGGGATGAAACAGGCAGAAAGCGTTCTGTTCTTGCGAAGAAAAAAAAAGTGATTTTTTTGAAACTAGCAGAATGTCCTGACGACTTGGATTCGTGCATGAAACCAAAAAAAAACAAAATTTCTGCAAGTAGCCAGAATAAATATCACTGATTTTTTTTTTCCTGACTGAAAAGTTTCAGCTCATCAGCTTAGAGGTCGTGATTCACAATGTGTTTACGGCTCGGTTTAGCCGAAAGGGGACAGAAGAGCAGGCGCAGGTACTCGTTACCATCGCTCCAAGTATATTTTATTAAATCTACACTACCAGTCAAAAGTTTTTACACCCCTTCTCATTCCATGCTGATTTTTATTTCTTTCTACTCTGTAAAACGATGCTGAAGGTGTTTATCCTGAATACGCAATAATCTCCTTTAAACAGTTGATATTGAGATGTATTTCTGCTACTTCTGCTCTGTAAAGCTTCATAACGGCTCTAACAGCGTTTGGATATTTGCAAACAAGTCGACCATCAGCTGGAAAATTCATCAACGCTTACAATTTTTTTGGGATTCGCGAGGACCAGAAGTATTGGAACATTATCCGGGAGTAACACGTTATGAGTGAGACATTTAGTGAAGAGCTGAAGCCTAAACTACAGATTAAACACAGAGGACTGATATCTACAGGGGGTGTGATCTCGTGCGCTGATGCCCGTACTGTCGACACTCTGAGGAAGTAAAGCGTCCTCACTATAGTCCTCGCTCCATTAGCCTTTCACCTGTTTGGTCCCCTGAAAGCAGAACTACTGTACGAGGCCAAAGATTCACTTCTGATGAAGAACTGAAGACAGCAGTGCATTCCTGATTCTAAGCAACAGATGGACAAAAAAGTGTATTCAAAAGCAAAGTAATGTATTTGTCTTTTCATAAAAGTTAAAAAGACAAATACATAAAAGCCAGATAAGTGCAGGTAATTATTTTTTATCTTATAGTATAGTTTCTACAGCGACAGCTCATTAAACTGCAGCGTATGGCAAACTTTCGAAATGAAAGGATTAAAAATCGGATGTAATCCTTGATACGGTGATGGTTTTTGTAAGGAGAAATACATGTTGATGGAAGGAGTCCCCGGTCTCATCTTTTTTTTTTGGCTTTTTTGGCGCAGGATGTGCTGTTAGAGAAAATAATCAACTTCTGTAAGGGATCTGACTGCGCCTTATCTCACCATCCTGTCGCTGATTGTTTTCCTGTAACAGCGTGACGCAGTGTGTTTTATTTCTGACAGAGCAAGTGATTTTTTTGTTGTTGTTGTTGTTTTGTTTCATTTCATTTTTGTCTTCGTCTGGTTATGACTTGGCAGATAAAGATTGCGGAAATGATATCTGTTCATGAAGCCTTCAACAGATATGGTTGGTCGCAATAATAGATATAAAAATGATCTATATTGTAAAAAAAAAAAAAGTGAAATGTGTGTGTGTGTGTGTGTGTGTGTGTGACAAGATAAAAGGGATTGTGGAGGAAGGATGCAAGCAAAAACACTCCTGTTTTTAGATGTGTTGCTGTGTGTGTGTGTGCGTGTGTGTTGTAAGGTCACACAAACCAGGCTGACTTTATTTTCAGAAATGATATCTGTGTTTTCAGTGAACTTCCCCCCTCTCTCTCTCTCTCTCTCTCTCTCTCTCTGATCTGTTTTTTATCTCTCCTTCCTTCTTTCTGTCTGTTTGAAGTGAGATGCAGGCTGTGTCGAGCTTTTCCACATGACCTCATCTCTAACCCTGAGTATGATCGAGTATAAACGAGACTGGAAAGAGGCACGGCCTCTGATTTATCCGTCACTAATTCCAAATTCTGTTAGTGAAGTCTAACGGCATGGCCTGTGATTTCTAACGAGGCTGCGCGAGCGTGCGAGCCGTTGCCGGTTGATGAAGGAGATCTTTGATTTTCCGCTCCTCTCTCAGCACCGAAGACGCTTCGCTCGTAGGCATGAAGGTCACCCCGTCCTGCCAAGAGCGCCCGCAATAACAAATAGCTAAAAAAGAAAGTGAATTAAAAACACAAGATGTTGACATTTTGGCAGGGGGAGGAAGGCCCGCTCGTCTGTCTTCCTCTGAAAGGTCACCGTGTTTTGCTGCGGCATCGGCTCTGTGTGTGTGTGTGTGTGTGTGTGTGTGTGTGTGTGTGAGGAGCGCGGGAGGTGGAAAAACAAGCTCGATGTGGCGAGCCGAAGCGCAAAATAACAACTCAGTGGGAAACTTGCACAAAACAAGAGCTCAGGAGAAACATCATGGCAAGAAACAGGCCTGAGGAGCTGAGGAGCAGAGCAGGAGGAGTGGAGAGGTGGAGACTGGGGTCTGTCAGAGAGAGAGAGAGAGGGAGGGAGGGAGGGAGGGAGAGAGGGAGGGGAAAAAGAAATAGAGAAAAAAGAAAGAAAAGAGAGAATGAAGAAGAAAGAAAAAAGCAAAAACTAAAGAAGGAAAGAAAGAAAGAAAGAAAGAAAGGAAAAAGAAAGAAAGAAACAAGGTAATGAAGAAGAAAGAAAGAAAAAGAAAGAAAGCAAAAACTAAAAAAGCAAAAATTAAAGAAGGAAAGAAAGAAAGAAAGAAAGAAAGAAAGAAAGAAGGGAATAAAAAAAGAAAGTAAGAAAGAAAGAAAGAAGGAAATGAAGAAGAAAGAAAGAAAAAGAAAGAAAGCAAAAACTAAAAAAGCAAAAATTAAAGAAGGAAAGAAAGAAAGAAAGAAAGAAAGAAAGAAAGAAGGGAATAAAAAAAGAAAGTAAGAAAGAAAGAAAGAAGGGAATGAAGAAGGAAGGAAAAAGATAAAATAATGAATTTACAAACAAAATAAATGAACAAACAAATGAAGAGGTAGATAGATAGATAGATAGATAGATAGATAGATAGATAGATAGATAGATAGATAGATAGAATAAAACAAACCAATAAATGAGTATTACTAGTAACAATATTTTTTTATTTTTTATTATTGTAACAATGAGTAACAATAAGTTGAAAAATTAAAATAAGTAAATGAAGGAATAGATGGCAAAATAAATATATGAACATACAGACATGTTTTGTTTGGTTTTGTTTGGTTTTGTTTATTAGTTGTTTTCTTTTCGTCTAGTATATATAACTCACTCTCTGGAAGTGTCCTCCTCCTCGCAGTATTTATTGTCTATTATTGTATATAATCATTAATTTCTCTTTATTTCTTGCTTTACTTGTTTCACTTCTATATTTTATTCTTTCTTTCTTTTTCCCAGGCACACTTATATATTCCTTTCTCTTCCTTTTCTATAATATTTTATTTCTATCGTCACAGGAATATCCTGACTCCTTCCTAAGACAACATGAGGGAGAAACCTGGAGAAAAACCAGAATCAAACCCGAACCAGATTACTGTACTTTTATTATTTTATTTCACTTGTTTTTCATTCTTTGTCTGTTTATTCATTCAGTTGTTCCTCTCTCGTGCTTAGAATTGCCTTAAATTTTTAAAAAAATTCTCAATATCTACATAAATAGATGTACATGAGATAGGGGTTCAGAGATTACAGTTCTCAGTTATGATTCATATAATGACTGAGAGTTGTCGTTTTTCTCTTTCCTGCCAGTAAGTTATAATTAATAATTCATTAAATCACAAGCTTCAGTACTTTGACCTTTATTTATTAACAATATTTTATCATATTTATATTTTTATTTATCCCATGTGTGTGTGTGTGTGTGTGTGTGTGTAATATTAAAAGTATTGGTGTTTTGGACATGTACGGACTGAAGAGATGAAAAATGACCACTGCTTCAAGTTTCTCTGTATGACTTGGAGGAAACCACCGTCCCATTTAATGACTGAATTTCTCGCTTGTCAGCGTCTCACTATGAGCTGGAAGTGTGTTATTACTTACGTCACTGTCAGAGATGTATAATAAACTGCGTCATTTATTCAGTTAAATTTAGATCTTAAAATGTACTGAACTGTGCAAAAGGCTTGAGCAAACGCTCATGTCTTAGTTACAAATAGAGAAAAAAAAACATGACATAATTTTATACCTGTTGGAACTAAAATCAGAACTAAGTGTATCGTTTTTTCCTAAATAAAGTAACAAGATTTTACTCGAGAATGTTTTTTAGCGTGGTGTTTATGTTTCGTTTTGACATTAAACTAAACTACAGTACTTAGAGACATGATGGTTAGGGTTTATGGTTAGGTTTAGGGGTTAGAGTTTAGGGTTAGGTTTAGGGGTTAGGGTTTAATTTTATACCCAGTTTTGTGTTTATTTTGTACTGGCAACATTCCTATCTCTGGTCCCAAATTTACGTACTAGAGTTAAAATCAGAAAAATAAAATAATAATTTTTGTATGATTTGGTTTAGGGGTTAAGGTTTGGTTTAGGGATTAGTTAAAGGGATTAGGGTTAGATTTAGGGGTTAAAGATAGGATTGAGGCGGCGCGGTGGTGTAGTGGCTTTGCACCTCCAGGGCCTGGGTTGATTCCCGGCCAGGCTTGATTCCCGTCTCTGTGTGTATAGAGTTTGCATGTTCTCCCTGTGCTTGGTGGGTTTCCTCCGGGTTCCCTGGTTTCATCCCACAGTCCACAAACATTCAGATTAGGTTAGTTTGCATTTACAAATTGCCCCTAGTGTGTGATTGTTGACCAGAAGTCCTACTGCGTCGTACAAAATGGGAATAAATACAATTGTCCCCGTTGGCCTCTACGGTCCCTAGGTGGACTACAGAGGTTCCTGGATGGATGCATGGATGGATGGATGGTAAGAGATTAGGGTAAAGGTAAAAGTTAAGTTTGGGGTTAGTGTGTATCTTTTTGTGTATTTTTTCTACATAAGTCTGCTAGCTAGTTATCAAGTGAATGTAGTAAGTTTGTCTCAAATGACTTTTTACACAATCATCTCATTTAAGTCAGAGTAGTTTTATTAAACCCATGAAAACACATCGGCTCTCACTAATAAGTCAATGTTAAATTTGTTTAACAGTCAAGGTTAAATTTGTCCATAGTAAGACCCAGAGGTCTGGTATCTAGAGCTTTGGCGTGTTCTTTCAAATCTCTTTGATTGCTCAACTTTACAAATTTCCTGGCTTCGTCCACCATTTTGTGGTGTCAGTTTGTGCTCCTTAACTCTATCCATCCTTCCATCCATCATCTGATGCCTTTTCCCAGAGTTCATGAAATAACCATGGCCTTGGGGATTCCCCGAAGAGGAAAAGGCGGGGGCGAGTCAACAACGGTGCATTAACAATAATGAAACTAGGCTCCCTGCATGCCCGCTGTGGCGGCTGGCCTCTTTGATAACGCTGTGTATAATAAGTCACCAGCAGCTACGATCCATATCTCATCTGTCACATGAGGGCCGTGCGAAAGGAAGCGCTGATAAGTCCTACGCATGTTTGGAAAGATTTTAGGTCACAATATGAATTCCACCACGGTGTGCCAGTGTGTGTGTGTGAGAGAGACAATCAAAATATATACATTATGGGCGAAGAGAAGGAGGGTTCCACCTTTACATAAACTAGGGTTAGGGTTAGGGTTAAACTTTCCAACTTTACAGAATGTCCTCCAGCTCAGACAGAACTGGATCGGTTACTAAAACTAGTAAATCCCATCCAAGGCTGCTGTTATAAATAGATAGGCATGTTTGTTTTTTCAAAACATCTTTCAATTTTTGATCTGTTGTTGTTCATAGTTGAGTAGAAGTAGGTTACTCTATGCTTATATTTTGTCTTGTTTCTTTTTTCAGTATAGGAGGCACTCCAGGCTGTGCCAAAAGATATAAAAGCAACCCTAAATTGTTCAAATGAAACCAGGACTTGACGAAATTTCTAGTGAATGAAGGTTTCAATGCAATTGAGATTTGCAAAAGACTTCAATCACAGTACAGTGTTGAGACTCTTAGCCACGAACCCGGCAGAGGTGTCTCGGATCCCATTGCAATCGTCTCCGTGGGCATTCAGCAAGTGGAAAGACTTATCCTTAAAACAACTGACATTGCCAACTTGCGGAAGAGACAAATTTCTCTGTGTGAACTGTACACACAATCATTCACCAACACCACTTGCACATTACAGGAACTCGGCTGGAAGTTATTGCCAAATCACCTTTACAATCCTGACCTTACTCCAAGCCATTTCCACATGTTTGGGTCTTTAAAGGAGTTCCTGGGAGGCCGACGTTTCAAACATGAAGCATGCAGTCTGATCATGGCTCAAGCATACTGAGAAAACCTCCTACCTTGATGGTATCCAAGTACTTTTGGTTGACTCGAATACCTTTCACAGTACGATGAGAGTCATGGGATCCTGTTCGGACCGGTTGTTGTTATTGTTTTGTTTCTGTAATGTGTTGTGGAAAAACACACCCTGTCACATTATACACCCTCATAAATGATCATGATCAAGTGACTGGTGCATATGCGTGTCTTACCGAGAGCACATGAGTGCATGCGTGACGCGGTACTGTAGATGCAGGGTGAGGGTGATCACTACCATGTGAGGTAAGGGGAGCCCAGGATGATGATAATGATGATGATGATGGTGATGATTGGGAAACACTGGTGGAGTGATGTCTCATTGTGTGGATATGGGTAGTGTTTCTGTTTGCGTGTGTGTGACGGCTTGATGACATGTGGGCTGTGGAGGGATGAGGGCGTGGGAAGCAGGAGTTTGGTTATTGTGGCAATAATGCAAAGTGAAAGGTTTCTCAGTTGGGAATATTTACATGGAGGCGTGTTTTGTTTTGTTTTGTTTTGTTTTCTAGTAGCCAGTAAGAATTGTCACAAGATCATAGCGCTTTAAATGTTTCTTTTGTATGATCTCTTTGCTCTTTTCATGATCACTGATAGAGACAGATTTAGACTCGTGATTATGATCCTGGTGGGATATCGGAGCTCAACTCAGAGCCAGCAGCTTTCCACAACATCACCATGAGATTGTACTCGAACGTTGTGTTCCGTATCACCACTCCTGAAACCATGAGGCGTCTCGGTGTGTTCGTGCACCCCTATTAAACAACTCGTGTTTTGGCAAAACACCAACTGTGACAAGTCGTCATGTTTCGGAAGGTTCACTGCAGGAGTCAGGCTCTGCCTCGTGAGTTTTCCTGATGAAACAAACAAAGCAAGAAAGTCATACATTAAAACGTTTGATTGGCTATTGTCTAATAAATCCTGTTTTTCTTGCCCGCATCTACATCGTTCGTGACATAATGCAATGTAAATGTTGTCATCTGTCTTTGGGTTGATCCCATCGAGGGGTCGCCACAGCAGACCATTCGATCTGCACAACAACTTGGCACAGATTTTAGGCCGGAAGCTCTTTCTGACGCAAAGCCTTCTACATGGCAGGCAAGAGACCTACCACAAAGCCATGATGTACAACACAACAAAGTGACAAATTCAAATACTGTTCCCTCTGACAATCATAAAACATATGTCATGTGATGACTTTTTTTTTGTTCATTATATTTTTCCCAGGGGCGGCATGGTGGCCTAGAGGTTAATACTGCCACCTTGCACTTCCAGTGTCCAGGATCGATTCTCGCCGCGGGGTCTGTGTGCATTGAGTTTGCATGCTCGCCTGGTTCCTCTGATTTCTTCCCCCAGTCCAAGACATGCAGATTAGGTTAATTGCTGTTCCAAATTGACCCTAATGTGTTTACGTGTGTGTGCCCTGTGATGGATTGACACCCTGACGAGGGTGTACCCTGCCTCGTGCCCCAAGTCTCCTGGGATAGGCCACAGGCCCCCTGTGACAAGGTACAGCATAAGCAGCATAAAAGATGAATAAATATTATTCACAACTTGCTTTTACTTCCTGTATACTGCTGAACTCAGTGAAAGAAATGAACAAAAGCATAGACTGTGTATTAATTTTATGACGTCCTGTGGGCTACAACCTGTCGTTAAATGTTTATAGAGCTTTTCTATTTTTTATTGGTATTGTACTGTATGTATATAAATGGTTCTTTGTCTTTCGGCTGTTTCCTTTCAGGGGTCGCCACAGCGAATCATCTGCCTCCATCTAACCCTCTCCGCTGTATCCTCTTTTCTCAACCTTCTCTTTGGTCGTCCTCTAGTCCTCCTGCCTGGCAGTTCCGACCTCAACACAATCTCTTCTCTGAACATGTCCAAACCACCTCAATTTTTGTTTTAAACCATTTATCATACAGTTTTGCTGTCAGTAGCTCATGATACACAGCAGTGGTCTCCAACCGATTTTGCACCAAGGACAAGTTTTATATATGTCAATCTCCTCCTCATGATCTCCACATCTTCATTTTCTATACCGCTTACCACCTACCCCTACAGAGTCATAGATGAGACGCAAGTCTCTGGAGCACAAGGCAGAGTGTACACCCTAAGTTAAAGTTAACCTTTTATTTGTCACATACTGCACAGTGAAATTCTTTCTTCTCAAATCCCGGTGTAACTTGGGTCAGACCACAGGGTCAGCCATAATACAGTGCCCCTGAAGCAGATAGGGTTAAGGTCCTTGCTCAAGGGCCCAACAATGACAACCTGGTGGAGCTGGGGCTCGAACTGTGGACCTTCCAATCAGTAAGACCTCAGTGCACTAGCCCTGAGCTACCACTGCCCCACTACCACTACCCTGGACAGGGTGCTAATCTATAGCAGGGCACACACTTATTTACACACTACGAGCAACTTGGGAATGCCAATTGGCTTGCTCTGTACAGAATATTTTTGGGTGGCACGGTGGTGTAGTGGTTAGCACTGTCGCCTTGCACCTTCAGGGTCCGGGTTTAATTCCTGGCCAGGCTCGATTCCCGTCTCTGTGTGCATGGAGTTTGCATGTTTTCCCTGTGCTTGGTGGGTTTCCTCTGGGTACTCCGGTTTCCTCACACAGTCTAAAGAAATGAAAATTAGGTTTTCCCAATCCTGCAATGGATTGGCACTGTAGGGTGTACTCTGCCTTGTCTCCTGGGATAGGCTCCAGGTCCCTGTGTCCCTGAATACAGGATAAAGCGGTATAGATGTTGAGCGAGTAAGTGTATGTCTATGGTCTGTGGGAGGAAACCTGAATACCTGGTGGACACCCATCAAGCAGGGAGAGAACATGAAAACTTCATGCCCACAGACCTGAGGCGGAAATCAACCTTTTGACCCTGGAGGTGCAAGGCTAAATGATATGTGCTAAATAATATGCAGTGCTAAACATATATGAAACAATATATACTGTGTATGGGAATATTTATATAAATTCTATCTGAGTGGTCCGGTACCCTAGCATGTACCAAGGCCCGGTAGTTAGAGACCACTGATATACAGCATATAGCATATCATTAGCATGTTTTTTTTTTGGACGGCTCAGTGTAGCTGCATGTACGTGTGCTCACATGTGCGTCTCACACAAGCGAGCTAATTGCGTTCCCGTCTGCATATTTGCCCCCACTGCTGCCTGGCAGAGCATGCCTCTGCTTCTGCTTTTGCTTCTACTTCTACTTCTGCTTCTACATTCCAGGTGTCTGCCACAGCCTTTTCATATTTCATAGAATAATGAAGCGTGATTTATTAACTCTGAGCTCGGAGGCTGAAACACAGCGAGGATAAACAATAATAAGTATAATGTCCGCCGGCGTGTGGACTGAGTCAACCTTTACAGTCAACAAATATTAAAATGAATTGCAGGATGTGTTTGAAATGCGGCCCGTTCCACACACACACACACACACACACGCTCCACTGCTAAACATGTCATGCCACAGCTATCACGCTAATGTGGCCATGTGGAGAGCTTAGCATTACAGTGAATGAACCAATAGATGGCAGAATTGCCTGTTTTTCTGGACTCTGTTTGCATGTGCGTGTGCGTGTGTGTGTGTGTGTGTGTGTGTATGTGTGTGTGCGTGCATGCTTTGGTAAGTGTACCAGTGAGACACTAACCACATGCAGTGTTGGGGGACGTTACTTTTTAAAGTAACTAATTCCATTACAAAATTACTGTCTTTAAAAAGTAATCAGTTACATTACAGCGTTACTTTTGGATAAAAGTAACTAGATCGAGTACTTTTCCATTACAGAAAATGAAAACTTCTTTATGATTCCTCACGCATGTTGTTTTAGGCAAGACCTTCATATTTATTCTACCATCATCACTCAGTGAAGTTTGGCCAATAATCTGTTAACTACTAATACCCCTATCTCACCTACTAATACCCCCATCTCACCTACTAATACCCCTATCTCACCTACTAATACCCCTATCTCACCTACTAATACCCCCATCTCACCTACTAATACCCCTATCTCACCTACTAATACCCCTATCTCACCTACTAATACCCCTATCTCACCTACGCAGTTTCACGCGGTGGCCGTAAGTACGGTTCATCATGATTCACCGCGAGTTTTGGCGCTGTGGTCATGTTTCCATCTTTCCGCGTGTCAGACCTTGCGTAGTCAAACCGCATAGGTGAGATAGGGGTATAACAGAGGGGGGCGGGTTATCGGGGGCGGGGCTTGTAGGACGACTTTCACACACACACACACACACACTAACGGATTGGGAATGACTTGTGTCTGGCTCACGGATTACATAAATTGTCTGAATAACATTACATTTTTTACAAATAAATAAATAACTGAGTATTTAAACGGCGGACATAATGCGTTAGATTACTCATTACATCAAAAAAGTTATCCATTTACACCCAACACTGCACACATGTGACATGATGTGGGATTCCCTCATGCTGAAATGATTTAAGTCCAAAGTTCACTGTGTGTGTGTGTGTGTGTGTCAATTGCGTGTAGAGTGCATAAAGAGTGTGTGCAGTGTCTATCTCTGTCTGTCTGTCAACCTTTCTGTCTGTTACTCTGTCATTATGTCTATCTGTCTGTCTGTATGTCCTGTCTTACTATTTTTGTCTGTTACTTTATCAGTCTCTGTCTGTCTGTCTGCATGATTTAGCTACCTATTTACATCTTTGAATGTCTGTTTTTTTTCCATCTATCTGTCTGTCCGGCAGTTTTTAAATATATTTTATTTGACCATATTTTATCGCTATAACTATGCTAGTAATAGTGCGATTAAAATTCCCCAGGCTGACCTTTGACCTGTAGGTGCTGCAGGTGGCGTGTGATGCGTGCGGTTGGAGTGTTATCTCTCTGAACGCTGTGTGAGAGGTTACAGCGAGCAGTAAACAGGGGAAGAGGGACATTCCATACGGCTGATGGACACAGTGAGTACGCACGGACCGCTCGGTCTACAGGAAGCACACACAGGTGGTCGCTATGGCAACACAACAACTGTTTATCATCAGAATCTTCAGTTGGGAATAAAAAGTCATTCTAATAAACCATCCTGCTTCCTGTCGGAGTGCTGTGCCCTCAAAGTGTTTCCCATGGAGCTCGCACGGGAACGCCGGTGTGCGTCATGTCTGTCTGTCTGTCTCTCTGTCCATCTATCTATCTATCTATCTATCTATCTATCTATCTATCTATCTAGTTGCCTGTCTGTCTGTACCCCTGCCACTGATTATTTCTTTATGAGAGTCAGAATGAGGTGTGTGTGTGTGTGTGTGTGCATACACAGAGAGGAATGCCTCACAGACAGCTGTCATCCCACTTTGCTGCAGGCCACTGGAAGTTCGGGAAAAACATCCGGAGTGAGCGAGAGAGGGAGACGCAGCTGAAATATGTCAGATGCCCGACATGTAGCACAGCTGAGAGAGGTGAGACAGGTGTGAGAGGTGAGACAGTTGAAACAGCTGAGATAGGTAAGATAAGTGTGAGAGGTGAGACGGGTGAGATTGTTGAAACAGGTAAGAAGGTTGAGACAGGTGAAAGAGACAAAAGAGCTGAGGGGTATGACAGATGGGAGAGGTGAGACAGCTGAGAGGGTGAGACAGGTGGAAGAGGTGAGACAGATGAAAGGGCTGAGAGGGTGAGACAGGTGTGAGAGATGAGATGGGTATAAGATGTAAAGCAGCTGAGAGAGGTGAAAGAGTTGAAAGAGCTGAGAGGGTGAGACAGGTGTTCGAGGTAAGACAGGTGTAAAATGTAAAGCAGCTGAGAGAGGTGAGACAGGTGAAAGAGGTGAAAGAACTGAGAGGGTTAAACACGTTTGAGATGTAAAGCAGCTGAGAGAATTGAGACAGGTGTAAGAGGTGAGACAGCTGTGAGAGATGAGACAGGTGTAAGATGTAAAGCAGCTGACAGACAGAGGTGAGACAGCTGAAAAAGGTGACAGACAGAGGTGAGACAGGTAAAAAAGGTGAAATAACTGAGAGGGTGAGACAGGTGTGAGATATAAAGCAGCTGAGAGAGGTGAGACAGGTGTGAGATAAAAAGCAGCTTAAAGAGGTGTGACAGGTGAGACGGGTGAAAGAACTGAGAGGGTGAGACAGGTGTGAGATGAAAAGCAGCTGAGAGAGGTGAGACAGGTTTAAGAGGTGAGACAGCTGTGAAAGGTGAGACAGGTGTAAGATGTAAAGCAGCTGAGAAAGGTGAGACAGGTGAGAGACGTAAAAGAACTGAGAGGGTAAGACGGGTGTGAGAGGTCAGGCAGCTGAGAGGGTGAGACAGGTTTAAGAGGTGAGACAGCTATGAAAGGTGAGACGGGTGTATGATGTAAAGCAGCTGAGAGAGGTGAGACAGGTGAGAGACGTAAAGCAGCTGAGAGAGGTGAGACAGGTGAAAGAGGTGAAAGAACTGAGAGAGGTGAGACAGGTTTAAGAGGTGAGACAGCTGTGAAAGGTGAGACAGGTGTAAGATGTAAAGCAGCTGAGAGAGGTGAGACGGGTGAAAGAGGTAAAAGAACTAAGAGGGTAAGACGGATGTGAGAGGTCAGACAGCTGAGAGAGGTGAGACAGGTAAGTGTTAAAACAGCTGAAAGAGGTGAGACAGGTGAAGAAAAGTCCTCTTGGGGACATGGTTGTCCTAGGGGTGTTTGCACAGCTCACACACTGCTGTTAAGGAAGGAAATATGTCAGGGGA